>NW_017672990.1:146599-153568 GCF_001879085.1 Nicotiana attenuata
AGAGGGGAAAAAGAAACAGAAAAAGTAAAAAAAAAAAATTCTGAACTTACCTGGCCTGGGCCCGATATGGTCTGCCGCGGTCCTACCGCGGTTACGTTGGGACCGCGGTAGACCAGTTTCAGAGGGGGTGTTTCACCGCGGTCCTACCGCGGTTACGCTGGGACCGCGGTAGACCACTTTCACAGGGGGTCCTGGACCGCGGTCCGACCGCGGTTACGCTGGGACCGCGGTCTGGGTGTGTTCCTGCTACTCTATTTTTTTTCATGAAGTTATGCATTACACTTACAACAAATTCGTGGGTTGCCTCCCACGCAGCGCCTGATTTAACGTCGTGGCACGACGCAAGTAGTTGAGCTCTTACTCCTCATTCTCGTATTGGGGTTCTTTTAAATTGGTCACTATTGTATCCCCCTTTTCTGCAGCTATTCCAAGGTAATGTTTCAACCTTTGTCCATTGACAGAGAACTTGTTTGTCCCGTCTTCCGACTCAATCTCAACAGCTCTACTTGCAAACATTTGCACCACTCTAAATGGCCCAGACCATCGGGACTTTAACTTACCCGGAAACAATCTCAACCGTGAATTATACAATAGTACCATGTCACCGGGTTTAAAGTCTCAATCCACGATGTGCTTGTCATGCATTTTCTTCATTCTTTCCTTGTAGAGCCTCGTGCTTTCAAAGGCTTGATATCGAAATTCCTCCAGCTCATGCAACTCCGTCAGTCGATTTTGTCCAACTACTTCAGGATCCATGTTCAATTGCTTCAGTGCCCACCAAGCTCGATGTTCTAGCTCCACAGGCAGGTGACAGGCCTTCCCAAATACCAACTTGTATGGTGACATACCTATTGGTGTTTTGAACGCAGTTCTATAGGCCCAGAGTGCGTCATCAAGCTTCTTTGCCCAATCAGTTCGGGTGGCATTCACAGTCTTCGTTAGTACACTCTTTCTCTCCCTGTTGGACACTTCAACTTGCCCACTGGTTTGTGGATGGTAAGTAGTAGCCACCTTGTGGCGCACATCATACTTAGCAATTAATTTCTCGAAGGCTCTATTGCAAAAGTGAGTGCTTCCGTCACTGATGATCGCTCTTGGTGTCCCAAACCGGGTGAATATGTTCTTTTTTAGAAATCCGACCACCACTCTTTCATCATTGGTGGGCAAGGCTGCAGCTTCCACCCATTTAGATACGTAATCCACTGCAACATATTGCCAAATGAGCTGACGAAGGGACCCATGAAGTCAATCCCCCAAACATCAAACACCTCTACTTCTTGAAATGGTTTCATTGGCATCTCATGGCGACGGGAAATGTTTCCCGTCCTCTGGCATTCATTGCAGCCCTTTACCCAGAGGTGTGCATCTCGAAACACAGTTGGCCAAAAGAATCCGGCCTCTAGCACTTTCGCAGTTGTTCTGACCCCTCCAAAATGTCCTCCATATGCTGATGCGTGACAAGCCTGCAAAATTGAAGATTGTTCTATCTGGGGGACACACCTCCGGATAATGTTATCAACACATATTCGAAACAAATGAGGTTCATTCCAATAATACATGCGGCAATCACGAAAGAACCTTTTCTTTTGGCCAGGTGAAAGGTCATAGGGAACAATACCACAGGCCAGGTAGTTTGCAAAATCTGCATACCATGGCGCATCCTCAAGACTGGCTGCGATCAGCTGCTCGTCTGGAAAGGTTTCCAGAATCTCTTCGACCTCGACTGATTTTTCAGCTCCTTCAAGTCGTGATAGATGATCAGCGACTTGATTTTCTGTGCCCTTACGGTCACAAATTTCGAGGTCAAATTCTTGCAACAGCAGCACCCAACGAATCAGGCGCGACTTAGACTCCTTTTTCTCAATGAGGTACCTGAGAACTGCATGGTCAGTATACACAATTACCTTGGAACCAATCAGATATGATCGGAACTTGTCAAAAGCAAACACAACTGCCAACATCTCCTTCTCCGTCACTGTGTAGTTGAGCTGTGCACCGCTTAGCGTTCTGCTTGCGTAGTAATCAGGTGCATTAGCTTATCTTTTCGCTGCCCCAAGACTGCTCCTATAGCATAGTCGCTGGCATCACACATGAGCTCAAATGGTTGCTCCCAGTTGGGAGCAACAATTATAGGTGCAGTTATCAACTTCTTCTTCAGTTCCTCAAATGCCAACCTGCAATCATTAGTAAACACAAAGGGCTGATCCTTTTCAAGGAGTTTGCATAATGGGTTAGCAATTTTGGAAAAGTCTTTTATGAAACGCCGGTAGAACCCAGCGTGACCAAGGAAACTTCTCACCGCCTTGACTGAAGTGGGCGGTGGTAACTTCTCAATCACGTCAACCTTAGCATGGTCGACCTCAATTCCTTTTCTGGACACTCGATGTCCCAGGACTATCCCTTCTTGTACCATAAAATGGCACTTCTCCCAGTTTAGCACTAAGTTTGTCTCCACACATCTTTTGAGCACTCTGCTTAAGTTGTGAAGACAGTCTTCGAATGAGTCTCCTACCCCGGAGAAATCATCCATAAAGACCTCCATAATATCCTCCACCATATCTGTGAAGATGGCTAGCATGCACCGTTGAAAAGTCGCTGGTGCATTGCAAAGCCCAAAGGGCATTCTCCGAAAGGCAAAGATGCCATACGGACAGGTGAAGGATGTTTTCTCTCTATCTTCGGGGGCTATTGATATTTGATTGTACCCCGAATATCTATCTAAGAAACAAAAGTGTGATCTTTCGGCTAGCCTGTCTAACGTTTGGTCAATGAAAGGCAAGGGAAAGTGGTCCTTTAGGGTGGCGGTATTCAATTTCTGATAACCCATGCAGATTCGCCACCCTGTGACTGTACGATTTGAGATCAACTCATTGTTGTCATTTTTCACAACAGTCATTCCCCCTTTTTCGGAACACATTGGACAGGGCTGACCCAATTACTATCAGATGGGGAAAATGATTCCCGCATCTAACCATTTGATCACCTCTTTCTTTACAACCTCTTTCATGTTAGGGTTCAGCCTTCGTTGATGTTCCCTGGAAGGTCTGTGCCCCTCCTCCAAGAGAATCTTATGCATACAGAAGGCTGGACTGATACCCTTTATGTCTGCCATGGTCCATCCAATGGCAGTCTTGTTATCCTGCAATACCTGTAAGAGCTGTTCTACCTGCACATCTAGCAAACAGGATGATATAATAACAGGTAAAGTCGAATCAGGGCCTAAGAATGCATACCTGAGGTAATCTGGGAGTGGCTTCAGCTCCAGCTTGGGTGGTTCCTCTATTGATGGCTTTGCTGGGGGAGTGACCCTTTTTTCTAGCTCAAGGGACTCGAACTGAGGTTCCCTTGACCAGAACCCTCGGCCTTCCAGTGCCATAACCCATTCAGCTAACCCCTCACCATCCATTTCTTCTAAATTCGTCAGGCANCTGCATGGTCAGTATACACAATTACCTTGGAACCAATCAGATATGATCGGAACTTTTCAAAAGCAAACACAACTGCCAACATCTCCTTCTCCGTCACCGTGTAGTTGTGCTGTGCACCGCTTAGCGTTCTGCTTGCGTAGTAAATCGGGTGCATCAGCTTATCTTTTCGCTGCCCCAAGACTGCTCCTATAGCATAGTCGCTGGCATCACACATGAGCTCAAATGGTTGCTGCCAGTTGGGAGCAACAATTATAGGTGCAGTTATCAACTTCTTCTTCAGTTCCTCAAATGCCAACCTGCAATCATTAGTAAACACAAAGGGCTGATCCTTTTCAAGGAGTTTGCATAATGGGTTAGCAATTTTGGAAAAGTCTTTTATGAAACGCCGGTAGAACCCAGCGTGACCAAGGAAACTTCTCACCGCCTTGACTGAAGTGGGCGGTGGTAACTTCTCAATCACGTCAACCTTAGCATGGTCGACCTCAATTCCTTTTCTGGACACTCGATGTCCCAGGACTATCCCTTCTTGTACCATAAAATGGCACTTCTCCCAGTTTAGCACTAAGTTTGTCTCCACACATCTTTTGAGCACTCTGCTTAAGTTGTGAAGACAGTCTTCGAATGAGTCTCCTACCCCGGAGAAATCATCCATAAAGACCTCCATAATATCCTCCACCATATCTGTGAAGATGGCTAGCATGCACCGTTGAAAAGTCGCTGGTGCATTGCAAAGCCCAAAGGGCATTCTCCGAAAGGCAAAGATGCCATACGGACAGGTGAAGGATGTTTTCTCTCTATCTTCGGGGGCTATTGATATTTGATTGTACCCCGAATATCTATCTAAGAAACAAAAGTGTGATCTTCCAGCCAGCCTGTCCAACATTTGGTCAATGAAGGGCAAGGGAAAGTGGTCCTTTTGGGTGGCGGTGTTCAATTTCCGGTAATCCATGTAGATTCGCCACCCTGTGACTGTACGAGTTGAGATCAACTCATTGTTGTCATTTTTCACAACAGTCATTCCCCCTTTTTCGGAACACATTGGACAGGGCTGACCCAATTACTATCAGATGGGGAAAATGATTCCCGCATCTAACCATTTGATCACCTCTTTCTTTACAACCTCTTTCATGTTAGGGTTCAGCCTTCGTTGATGTTCCCTGGAAGGTCTGTGCCCCTCCTCCAGGAGAATCTTATGCATACAGAAGGCTGGGCTGATACCCTTTATGTCTGCCATGGTCCAACCAATGGCAGTCTTGTTATCCTGCAGTACCTGTAAGAGCTTTTCTACCTGCACATCTAGCAAACCGGATGATATAATAACAGGTAAGGTCGAATCAGGGCCTAAGAATGCATGCCTGAGGTGATCTGGGAGTGGCTTCAGCTCCAGCTTGGGTAGTTCCTCTATTGATGGCTTGGCTGGAGGAGTGACCCTTTTCTCCAGCTCAAGGGACTCGAACTGAGGTTCCCTTGACCAAAACCCTCGGCCTTCCAATGCCATCACCCATTCAGCTAACCCCTCACCATCCATTTCTTCTAAATTCGTCAGGCATGCCTCCAATGTGTCACGACCCAAACTGGATGGGCCGCGACGAGCACCCGGTGCCTTACTCAACCGAGTACCAACATAACATATCTTTCTTATCATACTATCATGGTAAATGAGCTAGAAAACTCGTCATGAGATAACAAGAATGAAACATAGGGGAATACTCAACATATGATGACCCACCATGATATGCAAACTTATACATGTGACATACGGGCCTATAAGGCCGACATGACCATTTGTAAACTCAAAACATAAGCCGAAAAGGCCATGCAAGTATCCATACACCTGACATCTGTCTACAAGCCTCTAAGAGTACCTAATATCATAAAGGTCGGGACAGGGCCCCGCCATACCAATCAATACATATCCAAAGCATACTGATCAAATAGGCAACTCTGAAGCAAGTGGAGTGCACCAACGCCTTCCGCTGAACTGATAGCCTACTTGGAGGAATGTCAACCTGTCTATCGGGACCTGCGGGCATGAAACGCAGCGTCCCCAGGCAAAAGGGACGTCAGTACAAATAAAGTACCGAGTATGTAAGGCAGGAGAGCATAAACAAGAACAGTAATGTAAAGAGAGATAGAGGAGATACAACCTGTAACATCTGAGTGCCTCTGGGGGATACTGACATCAAATGCATAATACATATATATACATAAACTTTTAAAAACATACGCCTCTGTGGGCATCATCATCATCATATCGTACCCGACCTCAAAGAGGACTCGGTAAAAACGTACCCGGCCATCATAAGGCTCGGTAGAATCATACCCGGCCACGTGGAGCTCGGTAAAACCCAACTGATCAGTGGTTGCACAATAGGTGCCATACCAGGCCGACTATAGCGCGGCTCGGTAGAGTAAAGTAGATACATATATAATGCATGCTAGACTCATGGAATCACGTTCTAAACCTTTTGGAGTGACTTAAAGTCATTGCACCATTGATTAACATTATGGACATCATACCATCAATATGAACCTCAGTAGGATTCAAGGATCATACATAGTTTCTTAGAATAATTTTTATAAGGAAAGAACAACATGGACAACCTTAGTTGCTAGGAGTAGATCCGTTATGAAATAGCGTATTCATTTTACTTTAGATCATGCCAAAAGAAAGAAGGAAGTGCCTTAACATACCTTGTATATTCTTCCCAACCTCAAGCTATGCAATTTCACGGCTCCTTAGTCTACAATAAGAGAAATGACACTCTCGTTATCGTTTAAGCGTCGTAACTATTATGTATCGACCACAATCTATTTTACAATAAAATGGACAGCACCTCCCCTATATATATGACTTCACACTAGTCAAAACAATCACAAACAGCCCAACATACCCCTATCACTTCATACACAACACGACAACCATAATAGTGTCAAACAATCCGAAAATGTTACGATGAACGACCAAAAAACAACCTTGACATTATGTGGTGTTTCTCCACACCCTTCCTCCTATCAACTCCATAAAAACAGTAGTAAAAGAGACAACCCAATACCAACACGAAACAGCCCAAAAATAGTCCCACAAGTTCATCAACTCAAACATAATTTTTCGGTTTACTTAAACACGTTTCGACTTGTCTTTTCTTTCAAATTGAGAAATACAACCAAAAGTACATCATTACACCTCTTATCCAATAAACCAGCCATGAATTTAACTTAAAAATAAGTTCACAACCAGCCAACCATTGCACAAGATCAAACAACATACCATTCTTCCGAAACTAGCTAGGTCTATTCTTTACGATCGAGTTACAACTCGCAAACGCATAGATAATGGAAGGAGAAGCATAAACTTACCTTGTACTGAGTATCACCCACGAAACCTGGTCCTTTTTCATCAAAAATAAGTTCCTCAACACGGATACAAGAAGGAGAAAGAGAAACTAGCATGCTGTCCGAACTTTTCAGCACTAGAATCGCGTCGTAACACCCGGAATACCCTAGGGTTTGTGTGGGATTTTGGGGGAGGAGTTGCAGG
>NW_017672990.1:155727-156548 GCF_001879085.1 Nicotiana attenuata
TTTTTTTTTTTTTTTTTTTTTTTTTGTGTGTTTGTGTCGAATCTATAAATATCCTACAAAAGCCCCACAACCCAAAGCGGCGAAGTACAAATAAAATTTGCTTTAAAAGCCGGCTAACGGGGTATTCTTCCAATAAATAATATTTGAATTTGTCCATATAGTTGTAGAAATTAATTGATAGAGGAAAATAAAAAGAGGAAAAAGAATCGTAACTTGTACTAACTAATGTTAGTATGTGCCCTCTGGTTTAACATAACTTATTTTGAATAGTAAAATCTTAATTGATTTTGAAGTACTAAATTTTAAAAGATTTATTTTATTTTATTAAATATAATATTTAAGTAATTTAACTTTTAACTTTTGAGTTTCTCACTTTTACTGCGTTGCACGTGTATGCCAAATCATGCAGTCCATAATTTTCTAAAATAAAACCAATATCATTAAATAAAGCTTTGGACAAATAATTAGATGTAAAAGAATAATTACTACAAACGATCAATGAATTGTCGTATGGTGACTTATTTGTCGAGGTCCATATGATTAGATATCAAGGTACGAAGATTAATTATTATTGCTCTATGTACGTTTGATTTTTTTTTTTTATCTTAATTGATCAAACTATTTTATCTGTACCGGACAAGAAAAAATGTACACGTTATCTGGTAAATGAGAATATGTCGCATTCCAGAAAATAAAACATGCCAAATAATGACAGTCATATCACAAAAAATCTAGTAATCTAACAACATTATTTTTGTTAATTTATACTTGTTTCACAATTACTAATCATCACGTAATAAATATTAGACTATAATAGTACA
>NW_017672991.1:0-4151 GCF_001879085.1 Nicotiana attenuata
TCAAAGGTTTCAACTCCGGGTTGATCGGTCTAATGCTGTCAGGTTTGCATGTATTTAAATTTTTGTTTCCTTTGTATTTTCCATTATTGATTCGCGCCGTTTGTTTAACGTAGTTGTATTTATGCGAATTTGTGTATTTCGTCCTGATGATCACAGATGAAAACATATGTTTGTTTAGGGTCCTTAAATACATGTATTCAAATGTATTTTACTGGTGTAAAAATACAACAGTGGCTCTAATTATGTTCTTATTTTGTCTACTGTGGTATTAAGTGTTTGCATATACATACAAGTGTTCAGTTGTATTCATTGTGTTTAAACGCATATAACTAAAATGAATTCAGTAGTATACAAATTTATATATATATGTCAGGATGCATATATGTCAGATTGTATTTGTCTGTGTATGAGCTGTATTTTTTGTAAACAATTATGCTAATCGAATGTAAAATGATTAATTATTTGCAGCTATGCATTATTATGTATTTCAGAAGATTGTGAATGGAGGTTTAAGGCTTCAAGCATTAACAAATCAGAACTATTCAAGGTGAGAGAATTCAATGATAACCATACATGTCCGCTGAAGGACAAGGTGTACGAGCAGCGGCAGGCTAGTAGCAGCCTTATAGGTGGAATTATAAGGCCAAAGCTTACAAACCATAAGAGGAAATACACTACGAGGGATATTATTGATGATGTGAAATCAGATTTAGGTGTAGATGTTAGCTACATGTTGGCGTGGAGGGCTAAAGAAAAGGCAATGAATTTTCTGAGAGGTGAACCGATTGATTCGTACAAAAAATTACCAGGATACTTATATACAATGGATATGACATATCCAGGTTCCCACATCAGAATGGTAAAATCGCCAAAAAATGAATTCATGTACGTGTATATATCATTGTATGCCTTTATAAGGGGGTTTGATCATTGTAGACCAATTGTGTTGTGGATGGAAGTCACCTAAAATCTTACTACACCGGGACATTCGTTTCGGCAAGCACGTTGGATGGTGCAGGTGAGTATCTGAATAATAATACAATCTATTAATATTTTAAATATTGAAATACATGTTTTAATAATAATTATATTCAATTGTATTTATAGGTCATATATTGCCACTAGCATATGGTGTTATTGATTCAGAGAACGATGCTGCTTGGACGTGGTTCTTTGAGCAATTCAAGATAGCATACGGTGTAAGGGAAAACATGAGCATCGTTTCACATAGAAATGAGAGTACCATTAAATCTGTATCGAGAGTGTATCCAGATGTACCGCATTTTGCTTGTATATGGCATCTATGGAACAACGTATATAAGAAATTCAAAAAGAGCCATGCCAAGTTGAGCGAGATATACTTCTCGATGGCAAAAGCATACACACAAGCTAAATTTGACAGTCTGATGGAGAAGGTGGAGAAGGTAGATAGTAGGGTGAAAGAATACTTAGAGTTAGCTGGTTACGAAAAGTGGGCTAGGTTGTATGCACCTGTTAACAGGGGATGGACAATGACGTCAAATATTGCTGAGTCAATCAATGGCGCACTAGTTTCAGCAAGGGAATTGCCAATATACGACTTCCTCGAAAGGAAGATGTTTGGACGTTGGAATTGTAGTAACAGCAAAGAAGCTACACAGACATACAAGACGCTTGGGAAAAAATACCAGGAGATGCTGGAGTTGAATGAGACAATGTGTACACGTATGACTGTAAGTTAAATTTTACAGTCATTGCTGTATATATTTTTAGTTATTTTCTGAATTAGTGGCATGAATACAACTGAATACAATCATTTTTAAGTAGAACTACCATTAATATATATGAATACAACTATATTCAAGCACATAAAAGACATATTTTTCCATAGATCTGATATGAATACAACTGAATATAACTAAAAACATGCTGGAAAAACAATTAGAATACATCAGAATACAACTAGCTCTATGATATGTAATTTTTATATGTATTGTGAATACGTATGATTCTAATGCTTTTGTTAGCATACTGTTGCCTAAAGTACATCAGACTTTGGATAAGTTCTGCACTTCTCGCAGTTGATATTTTGCTGGTCTAAATATATGATGTATTCTTATATATGCAAATGTTTCAGTTGTATGTAACTTATTAATTCAGCATTATACATTTGGTAATTTAGGTAAATGTGTTCAAAACTTATATTTCTATTTTTAAATGTAGTGGTACCATCAACTGAATACTTACATACGGTTAACGATGGTGGGAGGAATTACACAGTTTGCCTGTTAGAGAGAAAATGTGTTTGTGGGAGGTTCCAAATTGATGAATTGCCATGCCCACATGCTTGGGATGTATGGAAGAGCAAGTTTCTAATGCCAGAAGAATATTGCTCTAACTATTACAAACCAAGTACAATTGTAATGACATACGATGTGCCAGTGTACCCGCTACCGGACAAAAATGACTGGAATATACCAGAACATGTTGCACAGGAGGTTGTACTACCACCCAAATGGAAAAGACCTCCTGGAAGGCCAAAGAAGAAGCGCGATAAAACTTTAAGTGAATTGCTGCATCCGAAAAATCAACATTCATGTAGCATATGTGGGCAGGGAGGACATAACAAGCGAACGTGTAGAAATGCTCCACGTAATAAATAGTTAACACTCTGATATGTATTGGTGCTTCAACGATTTGTCAATACTTTTGATGACATTATCAGCTATAATAAATTCTCTTTGTCAAGTAATATATTTTGAAATGACTTTCTTGAATTTTCTGAATACATGTAGTTGAAGTATTTTTATACAGATAAATATATATGAAGTATATAGTTGAGTGTAACTGAGTATAGCTGAATATTAGAAAACACAACTGTATTTTTATGAATAATACAGTTCAGTAGCACTTTTAGTAAATGAATACACCAAAAAATAGCTGAATACATCTGAATAATACATTTAAATACAAATAACTACTGCTGAATAATACACTTAAATACAACTTAGTACATCTGAATACAACTGACTACGTACAACCTGCTTAATACATCTGAAATTGTGTTCTTTAATATGTATTATCTGAACTTGAAAGATATATCTGAATGAATGCAGCTGAATACAATTGAATTTGACAGTTAAATACAATTGAATACAACTGAAAGAAAAAAAAATACAGCTGAATTCTTTTGTATAACATACCATCAGCATATATAAAGTTTCTGACTTTGACGTTAACATGTTTATTAACTAAAACCTATTCAAGAAAAGTTACTTGGTATTAATACATACTTGACTCCTGTAAGATAAATATGTATTCAAACTGAAGAATAAGCATGAATACTTATGAACAAACCAAGTGAAACAGTCATTGAAAAGTTGCAATTGTCATATACGAACATTGTTGCTATAAGTGATAAGTTTTTCAAACTAAATAGCATCTACACCCAAAACTACTCAAAACAGTATTCTTCTTGAAACTACACTCCAAAATTACAATAACCTAAAGCTATTCTAACACTATCTGCATCTTTGCCTCCGACTCAGTGATTTGCCTAGCAATCTTTGAAGATGCTTCATTCTCGCTTATGGCATCAGCGTCTATCTTGAGCATAGCATAGTCCCATAGGAGAGCACCATATCTTTGACGGAGTAGTGTGGAATCAAATGTTGTTTTTGGAATCTCTCCAAGAGTGCTCAGAAACTCTGCGTATACTGCAACATACACTCCACAATCCCTAAAAAATAATTGATTGAAATAATTAAAAATAATTCATACAATTAGATTTGTATATAACAAACAAGAATGATGATTGAATACTTACATGCTCCCAGCTTTCTATTGAGGCAGATCTGAAATGAAAAAAACTTCAAAGGGATCGTTATGTGACTTGTTAGTGTATACTGAATAAGCAGACCAATCTATGCCTTGACTATCTCTGTAAAAGCCACTGATTGATAGATACAGAGGTAGAAGCTTAGCTAGCTTATCAATCTCAGAAACTACATAGGCATCATGACCTGCAAATCTGTACGAGTCATACACTTTGATACATCTCTCCTTGAATGTGACAACAGCCAATGCCCAGTGTAGTTTGTCCTTCAAGTTGACTGGTATCAAGACATTATCCACAGTATGCCAAGGTACATTAGCATGCAATCTGTACGCCC
>NW_017672991.1:4302-27612 GCF_001879085.1 Nicotiana attenuata
TTGTACTTCCCCTTACTTTCTCAAATAGTAGAATATGACGTCAATATGCTATACACAAAAGAGGTAAGTAGATGGTGTGAGTCCAATTAATTGAACTATTAAATAATATAGCTGAATACAGAGAAATACATATGAAAGTACAGTTGAATACAACAGACTATATGTGAATAAAACTGTTAACTACAACTTACTACATATTACTACATCTGATTAAACCAATTCAGTATTTTTTTAAATATGTTAAGATGAATTATAGTGAGTAATACAACTGACTACTTATGATTTAAACAGTTGTATATGACTGTCTAAACCTGAATACAGCTGGATCCAAAGAAATTAGGTTGAATACATATGACTACAGCTGATTAAAGCATTTGAATTCAACTTAAAATATAGCTAAATACTTCTGATTTTAGAAGTTGAATAAAGCTGAATATAAATGCACTTGAAATCAGCTGACTACAGCTGATTAAAGCATTTGAATTCAACTCAAAAATATCTACTATAGATGAATACAGATGTTTAATAAAGCTGAATACAAATGCAGTTGAAATTAGCTGAATACAAATGAATATAGGTGTTAAATAAGGCTGTATACGAATGCCCTTGATTACAAAAGAATTCAGGGGATTAAAACAGTTGAATTTAATTGAAATTACCTGAATACAGATGAATACATATGTTGAATAATACTGAATATAGCAATTGAATACAACTGACTCTAGGTGGTTAATACAGTTCAATTCAACTGACCATAGCTGAATACAGCTTAATACACCAAAATAAAACTAAATACAGCTGAGTAAAACAACAAAATACAGCTGAATGAAACAACATGTTGTTATTCAAAGAAAATTAGTCAGTTTGGGGAAAAAACTTATGTTGTCATCCCATAGGTTCCCGTCAATTGATAGAAGGTAAAATCAATTTTTGGAATTAACTTGATCAACTCTATCCAATGGTATGTGAAGTATTGACTTGTTCTTCTTGTAATGGTCTTCCAAATTACTTCTACAAGTATGGTATAAAAATCATTATATACATTTTGAAAATTATAAAAACTTAATACAATGACCAGGGGAAAACTCACTTCTGATCATGTCTAGATAGAAGACCATCACGAACCCATTTATCATATTCCTAAATGATTAACATAGGATGTGGCCCCGTTATTGAATCATCCTCAAAGGGGTGTCTTTTCTAAAAAATGGGGGTCAACTTTACTGAGGTACCTGTTGTACATTGAATTCATGAGTAGGGACTTTTAAATTTAAAAACCATGAGGAAAGCTGAATCTTAAGTTTATAAAATCACTTACCTCCTGAGTCGAAGTTAGACTCATAAGGCGAAGAGTTCCATCTACTTGGTCGTCGATTCCTATGAGATTGTATTGGTGTTGCTTCAGCTTTTTTTGCACTGGCGTGAATCACAATTCTAGTTTCTGGAATTTGACTGGGAAGAAACTTGTCGTCCAGCTCCAATTGAGATACATAGAATTCTGTAGATACACCCTCTTGAACTGTAGATGGTATGTTGGACGGCACCTCTGATGTAGTTTTTCACTCTCCTCTTGACTCCAAACATTGTTCATTAAGCACTTGTTTCTAGTAGTTGTATGTATCATTGTTAGAGTAGTAACTTAATGTTAGAATACAGTTAAATGCATATAAGTAGCTAGAATACATTACACATATTCAAGATTAACAAATCCGAATCCATCAAAATACAGCTGAAATACATTTAAATACAACAGTAAATTCCATTTACATTTTAAGGTTAACACAGATATGAATACAGCTAAATACAAATGCTCAATATGTTAAGAATGTTAAACCTCAACATTATCTCCGACATCTGTGTCAATGCCATCATCACGTCTCCCTTTGGGTTCAGTTTGCTGATTTTGTTGAAGATGGTCTGAAAGCTTCTTGAAGTTATCATTGATCAATGTTCTTAGAGACTTGAACTCTCCCACAACCTTAACAATACAAAAAAAATTAGAAGATTGCGCCAAAAATATATGAATGCTAAGTATTAAACTGTAATATTTAATTTGTGGTTAAATACTCACGTATTCTTTGAATGAATTTAGGTCTTTCCTCAAAGAAGATACTTCGTCATTTTGGCCTTCTGGCAGATGATTGTCATGCAAAACTTTATGTCCAATTCCGGAAACACAAACAGGAGGAATCTTGGGCTGATATTCTGTTACATTATGATGCCTTTCGTGTTCTTTGCGCTTTTTATGGGGCGGTGATGAAGATGGACCAACAATTGCAACATGTTTCTTCTTACATTGAAGATCGGGTGTAGGAGAAAAGTCATCCAAATCCTCTCCCGATTTTTCTGAATGAGCAGGAGTAGGTCTGTTCACAACATCGGCGACTACAGGAGGAATCTGAACAACGGCAAGCTCTATATCGCTTGGACTGATGTCCTTGAAAATAATCTGAAAAATGAAATATAATAAAAGTCTAACTAAAAACTTCCAGATGCAGATCTGGAATACAAAATGAAATTTCTATTGAAGATAAGGCAGAGTTGATGATTTGGAAATAATATGCATATGTATGACGAGTTAATAATGAAGGCTACAACAGCTGTATATTGCTGTATGCATATGAATACAATTGTATGCAGTAGATGTATTCAACTGTATGCAGTTTCTGTATGCATTTGTATACAAGTGTATGCAGCTGATTATTTGTCCCTATGCATTTGTATACATGTATCTTGAATCTATATGCAAGTATTTATTTCTGTAAGCATTTGTATCCAAATGTATATTGCTGTATGCATCAATATCTGTATGCAGCTGATTATACAAGTATTTCTATCTGTATGTATTTGTATAGAAATGTATTCTGCTGTATGCATCCCCTGAAAATGAATGCAGTCTATTGTATGCAAATGTATGTAAAATCTGGATGCATTTGTATGCAACTGTATGCAACATATTTTGGAGAATGTGACAGCAGAAACTACAGCAGGTATTGAAGCATAAAAAATGTATCTGAATGCAACTGCATACTTCTATATGCAAATGTATGCCTATTAATTATTAATAAAATCTAAACTTATGAATACAAGTAAAACTTACTGGAAAATTGAACATTTGGAAACTATCAAAATACATAAGAATACATATACATACTTAAAAAGAAACAGAATACAGTATACCAAATAGTACAAAATACAACCAGATACATACGAATACAACATCATACATGTAAAAAATATTGAATAATTATGAATATTTCTAAGTTTCTTTGAATGAATATTGATAGAAATAGCAATTACCTTTTGGTGTCGTGTGTCTGATGTTTTATTGGCAGCAACTTCCTTTACATTGACACATGAAGAGTCATTCATAGGTTTTTTCCTCTTTGAAGCAACTGGATTTTTTGTTTCTTTTGAAGATTTCTAAAGTTGGACTTCTTTCGACTTGTCATTGTGTAATTTAGTTCTTCTCTCAGCAACTGTAGTTGCTGATAAACCTGCAAAATCTGATTCCGCTTGTTTTGTTTGCAACTTGAAAGAGGGCCCATCAAAATTGAGAATTTTGGTGGGTATACCTCTGGTTATCATGTTGTGTGGCGTTGAATCCGCCATTGGAGAGAAAAACCAAACCTTCCTGGTATACCAATGGTTATTGTTTCAGAAATTTATGAAAAATCGGTATAAAAATTATAGAAACAAAATAATGGTATCAAAATCGAAGAAGAAAACTTACCAGTCGTATAATTTTCGGCAGTAAAATAGTGATTCCGTATAGATTCTGAATGTAGGATTGATAATGGCGGAGAAATAGTGAATTTGGATGGGAAAATAGTTAAGAAACGTGGGTATGTGGGAGAAGAGAGTAAAGTGTATGTAAAAGAGAGAGAGAGAGAACGTGTTTAGAGGAGTTATACGGTGATTATGTGAGAGAAAATACTAAAAATGAGAGAAAAATATTATTTAGCATATATGGTGCCTTAAATGTAGGATGTAACTATAATTAGATATTTTGCTATAAAGGATAAAAGGTATTTATAGGATGTAATATTTTAAAATGGTATTTATTTAAGATAAATAGGGTACTAAGGTTTTCTATAGGGTATAAAATTTCCTTTATTAAAGGGAGTTAACTAAGGTGTTGGACCACAATTTTAAGAGTCTTAGAGCCCAATTTTAAGACCCAATTAAAACTTAGCCCATAATCCAAGCCCAATACCCATTAAGCTAACCCTAGACTCTTCTTCTTAACAAAATAAAATAACCCTAGACCTAAAAAAATGAACCAGCCGTTCTGATTAAAAAGACCACACACACCCTTAGCTTCTTCATCTTCTTCAACCTAGAGACCACTAAACACCACCTCACAACAACCAGATCGATCACCGCCTCCGCCATCTACATACTCCAGAACAACCAGATCGATCCATCTTTTCCAACAACCCTAGAACACACAGCAACAGCCGCACCCGACCTCGACACCAAATGACCATAGCCACCACCAGCCCTCAACCAGTGACTTTTCTTCTTCTTCAACTCGTTTCCACCCTCCCCATTTCGAACCCCAAGCCCAACCGTCACCTTCCTCTACCTAGTAGCGGCAGATCACCCAAAAAGAGAAAAGTTAGCAACCTAACTCTTCAACACACCCATTTACTACTTACTCTTTAATGGATAGATACTCTGAATAAAACCATTTATCGATTTATTAAGTCTCTTAGTCTACAATTCTTTGGATCCAAGCATTTATTTAGTGACAAATGATGTGGAGAGTTTATGGTCTCTACTGAATTTTAACTTTAGTGCCAATGGACTTGTTGCTAATTCGAAATCCGGTGCGTCTCAACACTTAAAGCCAGTCATGAAATCACTGGTTTAATTCGAGTTTTTCCAGTGAACTTCAAGGTTGTCGAAAGTCTTAGTTCGAGCTTTCATTGCCGTTAAGGTTTCCTGTCCAAGTCTTTGTTGCCAATTTTCCGTCAAAGTCGCCGACGTTATTTTCTGGTCAGTGGTTCAAGCGTCGTTTCCTCTGTTCCTATTTGAGTTCGGTTCTTATTTGAATTTGCTTGCGTTTGTACTTAACAAGTGTATGATTTTTCAATTAAGTGCTATTGAGTTGGATTAACAAAAGTTGAATTTGAATTCTTAAGGATAAAACTTGGATTGAAGCTGTGATGTGCTTAATTAATGTCACGATTCTGTCGCTCCTTCAGTTTAACCTTGCTTTGTTAGTTGGTGCTACGAGTTAGAATATGACTGCCCTATTTTGCGTTCCTTGATATTTGTTACGTGTTTTTGCTGTTGTCCGTTTGTTCGTAAGTTGTTTAGCGAATCTGTTTGGGCAAGTTTAATGGCTAGAACGAGTTCAGATTGCTTATCACAACTATTCATTAAGATATAGATGTTTAAGGCATTTTGGTTAACATTTTGGTGATTCCAGATTTAAATTAACTTTATTAACTGAATTGGGTGGTGGCTTAGATAGCAAAATAAGTATCTGGGCGCGGGATTAGATTGAAAGTGAATTTGGACTTACCGTCTATAAATTTGATAATGGGCTTGAAGAATTTTTACTACTTTCTTAATTGATTCGAACGCTAGTAGCATAATTAGGCCGTCAACACCCGGGTAGGCGAACCGTTAGGTGCGTTTTGAATTTATTATCGTGATTATGTACACGTTCGCGTGACATGATTACGGTTTCTAAAATGAATATTCGTAGTTTGCTTTAGGCGCGATTTAATATATCATCGTGACTGTGTACACGTTCGCGTGACATAATTACGATCTTAAAAACAAAATCGGGGTATGCGTTCGCGCAACTTCAACCAAAATTTCTTAATAATAATACATCGTGATTAATTGTGGACACGTACGCGCGACATGATTTTTTACGCGCCAAATAAAATGGGTACACGTACGCATGACTCGTTTTAGGATAATTTCCTAATTAAAAGGGGTAGATGCACATAGGTTTTAAAATAAGTAATTAGACAATTTATTAAGCCAAGTATGATTAAAGCGACCGTGCAAAATCACGGAACCTGGGAATTTCTAACACCTTCTCCCGGGTTAACATAATTTCTTACCCAAATTTCTTGTTTCGTGGACTGTAAAACAGAGTCAAACTTCGTCGATTCAGGATTTTAAACCGATGACTTGGGACACCATTAATTATGCCAAGTGGCGACTCTGAATTTGAATAAATAATCCCGTTTCGATTATTGTTACTTTAATTGGAAAGAACTCCCTTATACGCCTTTCGAGGTAGAAAAAGGAGGTGTGACAATACCTGTGATCACAACATCTGAGGCAATAGCATCTGGTCTGGCTGGAAGTGCATAGAAACGGGCTGGAGCGCCGGCCAGCTGGCCTCCACCTGACTGAGCAGTAGCTGGCTGACCTCTCCCTGCCTGGCCTCCACCTCTAGGACGACCTCTATCAGTTTGTCCCCCGCTTCTAGGCGGCTGGGCAACCGGTGCTGTAATCATGGGCTGCTGACCCTGCTGCACTGCCTTGCCCCGAAGCCTGGGGCAGTATCTCCTCATATGACCAAGGTCTCCGCACTCAAAGCAACCCCGCGGTGCGGCGGCCTACTGCCCTGATGGCTGACCCTGATGGCCTGTAGACCCACTGAAAGAAGCCTGAATAGCCGGTGGACGGTATGAACCCTCCGGCATAGCACTGAAATAGGAACCATAAGAACCCTAGAGACCTGAATACCCACTGGAGGAACCCTGAATAGCTGGCGGGCGGTAAGAACTCTCTAGTATGGCGCTGAAATAGGGGTGCGCTGGAGCACCCCGAGCAGGTGGTGGTGCTGAGTATGGGGGCCTTCTAGGCTGACCCCTCCCAAACTGACCTCTACCCCTAGTCGGGGCACCTCTAAACTCTCCGGAGAATCTAGCCCTCTTGTCCTGCTGCATCTGCTCCCTACCTCTCAGACGGTAGCCCTCAATCCTCCGAGCAATCTCCATCACTAGCTGATAAGGAGTCCCCATCTCCACCTCTCGGGCCATGTTGGCCCTAATGCCAGAATACAACCCTGCAACGAACCTCCGCACCCTTTCTGCGTTAGTAGGAAGTATCATCAGTGAATGGCGGGATAACTCTGAAAACCTCGCCTCATAGTCGGTCACTGACATCTGACCCTACTCAAGCTGCTCAAACTGATACCGTAGCTCTTCTCTCTTAGAGGGTGGGATATAACTATCCAGGAATAACTGTGTGAACTGACTCCAAGTGATGGGAGAAGAACCTGCTGGCCTGCGAAGAACATACGACTGCCACCATCTACGGGCCCTGCCCTCCAGCTGGAAAGAAGAGAGGTCAACCCCATGTGACTCCAATATCCTCATGTTGTACAGTCTGTCCCTGCACCTATCAATGAAATCCTGGGCATCCTCATGACGCTCACCCCCGAAGATAGGATGGTGTATCCTGGTCCATCTATCCAATAACTTCTGCGGATCACCATCTGCAGCTGGCCTGGGCTCGGGTACCGCTACGGTAACTGGTTGAGCCCCATCTGCGGGTAGTGCACCCAGAGTCTAATACACTGTAGCTGCATGATCGGGAGCCTGAGCAGTAGGGGTCTATGCTCCCCCTCCCGCTTGTGATGTAGCAGGATCAGCTGGAAATAAACCAGCCTGAGTCATGGTGTACATGAACCGCAACATACGGACCATGACCTCCTGGAAACCCGGTGCTGTCATGAAGTCTGCCGGGGTGGGCTCAGCTGCGGGCACCTCGCCCTGCTCCTCAGTGATAGGATCTCCCACAAGATCCGCTGGTGGTGCTACTGGAACATCTCTGGGACGCCCTCGTCCCCTACCTGGGGCTGGTACCCTCCCCCGGCCCCTGCCTCGGCCTCTAGCAATGGGGGGAGCAGCTCCTTCCGGGTCTGGAACATCTGCCGTGTGCGTCCTCACCATCTGTGAGAGAATAGAAGAGGTAAATTTAGTATAGCAACCACTACACGATAGGAAATGAGTGAAAAGTAGTTTCCTAATACCCTATAGCCTCTCGAAGATAAATACAGACGTCTCCGTACTGATCCGCAAGACTCTATTAGGTTTGCCCATGACTTGTGAGACCTACGTGAACCTAGTGCTCTGCTACCATGTTGTCATGACCCAATTTCATTACAGGTCGTGATGGCGCTCAACACCATTGCCAGGCAAGCCAACCCGAAAATATTAGTGAGTTCTCATTCTACTTTACCAAACAATTCCAGCATTTTCTTAACTTGAATTTAAAAACAAGTGACAATTAGCAACGTAAAATAATAGTTATACAACCCAAAAGAATAGTCTACCAATGTGTGTGCCAAGACCTGGTGTCACAAGTTTATGGCCATCTAGTAGAATGTACAAAAGAATAAATCTATCCTACTCTCTGAAATAGAATAGACAGTCAAAAACAAAGAGAGACTCCATCATGCTGCTGAACGACATAGGAAGGGAGCAGCTCACCGTGGAATGTCGGCCTACTATCAAGAATGCGCACCAGACTGGTATCTAGATATACCTGCCTCAGATCTTGTACAATTAAGTACAGAAGCATAGTATGAGTACATAAACAATATGTACCCAGCAAGTATCCAGTCTAACCTCGAAGAAGTAGTGACGAGGGGTCGACTTGACACTTACTAAGGTCAATACCAATAATAATTAAAGATTTCACTAAGCATGGATAACATGGACATAATAGCAAGCTCAGAGATTTTAGAGAACAGTATATCAGTTTCAGTCATGTCTTATAATAATTGCACTCCATGGCATTTAACAGAGTAAGTCATGGATAAGATTTCACATAAATATCATGCGCACATTATGCCGATGTCGTACGGCCCGGTCCAACATAAAAGAAACTGTGCACTGCCAGAGAGTCCAATGGCGCGAACCATAGATGCATCTATTTCAACCGAGGCGATCGGCCCGATCCACAAATATCAATTATCATCAAGAAAGCACATAAAGGCACATTCATAGTCAAATAAATTCGTACAAGTTCTCAAGTAAGTTTATACGTTCATATATATATTTATTTTCAATCCCTAACATGTCCTAAGTGATTTCATTAGCATGAAAGGATACAAACATTTGCAAGTATGTCATGACATGGATCCTAAACTACCCAGATAATTAACATAATAGTAGCTACGCACGGACTCTCGTCACCTCGTGCGTACGTAGCCCTCACAAATAGATGCACATAATCAGTTAACTCACCAATGGGGATAATTCCCTCTTACAAGGTTAGAAAGGCGACCCACCTCGCTACAAAGCTTACTTACAACATCAAGAACGTGCTCAAACCCTCAATTTTGAGCCGAATGATCCGAAACTAATTAAACGAGGTAGGAACTAGTCAATACAAGATCAAGAGTTCGCATTCTAACTATTAAAGTCATTTCCCAACCCTAAACACAAGTTTCTTAAAATCCATCCCCGGACCCACGTGCCCGGATTCCTGAAATTTTCGAAGAAAGTTGTTACCCATAACCTAAGGATCAAGAATATATGATTTCTACTTCATTCCATAACCAATTTCGTGGTTAAATCTTGTTTTTATCAAAACCCTAGGTTTTACTCTAATCCCATAATTTTCACTAATCTTTGTGTGTTAACCTACCCACAACCCAAGTATTAAACTCATAATAAGTAGGAAGAACTTACCTCAAGATGCTAGGTTGAATTTCCCTCTTTGGAAGCTCCCAAATCACCCAAACAATGGAGGAAATGTGTCAAAAATGACACATTCCCGTATTAAATGAAGGCACTGCCTTTAGCGATTTCCGCACCGGCGGTTAGGGGACCGCATCTACGGTCTCGCTTCTGCGAGGGGATGTCCGCATCTGCGGAGCTGTAGCTAGGACCGCTTCTGCGGTCTAAGGGCCGCTCCTGCGGGTCCGCTTCTACAAAAAGGGAGCCGCATCTGCGGTTCTTGAGCTCCTTCCCCTTAGCCGCACCTGCGAGGGCTCGACCGCTTCTGCGGTCTCGCACCTGCGGCAGACCCACCGCAGGTGCGGTTATGACAGATACCAGGAGCTAAATTTTCCAACTTCACTCGAGCCTCGTCTGGTTAACGCTCGGGGCACTCGGGCCCCGCCCAAACTTACCGACAAGTTTGAAATCATAAAAAGGACTCGCTCGAACCCCCGGAACGCCCAAAACAACGCTAAATCTAAGAATCACCCCACCAATTGAGTCAAACTTATGAACTTCAAGTTCTTCAATTTACTTCCAATGCGACGAAACACACATACATTACTCGGATTGACACCAAATTTTGCGTGCAAGTCTTAAATGGCAATACAGAACTATTCCCGATCTCAAAACTCCATTCGGACCTCGATAACACAAAAACCCGCTCCAAACCAAATATTTAAGAACTTCAAAATCCTAAAGGAATCAAGTTTCACTATTAGGCACCAAAACGTTCCCGGGTCATCCAAAACTCGATCTAGACATATGTCCAAGTCCAAAATCATCATATGAACCTGTTGGAATCTTCAAATCCGGATTACGAGGTCGTTTACTCAAAACATTGACCGAAGTCAAACTTGGCCTTTTAAGCCAACCTTAAGGAACCAAGTGTTCCGATTTCAACCCAAACTCTTCAAACTCCCGAACCAACCATTCCCACAAGTCATAAATCAGCAAAAGCAAGTACGGGAAGTATTATCTAGGGGAAAGGGGTTCTAAAAAGCAAAATGACCAGTTAGGTCGTTACATAAGTAGTAAAATACGGCTATTCACGAGCTCCTCATACAAAAGATAACGTAAAATTGTGAAAACGATCAATTTATACACAACTAAAATTATTGGACAAAAATACCCCTACAGAGGTTCCACTATCAGCGAAATAATAAGCGCCTCAGCATATGGACTTCCGCGGCCGCGCAAAACAAGCCCGTACCGCGTTTCTTCACTTTTATGCTTGGTTTGTACTTGATTTCACGGACAACATAAAAGTTACCGCCTCAGCATTAGCCTCAACCGCGGCCGCTCAATTTGGATGCGGATCGCACTACTCAGTTAGGCTCACTTTGTAGCGTCTCTGAACCTTGATCGCCACTCTCAGCGGAATTACCACCACGGTTGCATCAGGTATTCTGCGACCGTATTTTTTCATCGTGGTCAGCGGTCTCTGTTGCACTCAAATCACCTTCTCTGAACCTCAATTCCGCGGATCGCGTAATTGATGCTGCTTCAGCGGTGGATCTTCTGCGGCCGCTCTTTTCTTTCGTGGTCAGTGCTTTCATCTCAACTTTGAACTTGTGTAATTTTAACTCCTTCATGAGTTGATTATGGCTTTATTGCCTCATTTTGACCAAACCCTGCAGACAAGCACAATAAGCCAGTTTTCGGGAATACTTTTACATATTTTTTATCCAAAACCTAAGCAAAAGAGAGCATAAGATAGGCTAAAATCCATAGTTATCAACTTCCCCGAACCTAAGCTTTTGCTTGTCCTCCATCAAACAAAGTAATTCCCACCTCCTCAAGATAAAAGAAGGGAAAATTTCAAAACTGTCCTAAGGTGACTTCATCATCAATTGGGACTAACAATTACCCTCAACTCAATTGTATTATTAACAACACACAACCTTTTTAGTACGATAGCCCTAGTGCGACACAAAAGCATCAAGAGTTGACTTAACTCATCAAGGAAATTCTTTCTACTACAAAGGTCATTGTGGAACCCAAAATCTTACTCCTCGACTCTACATAAGCAAACCTCACTTTAGACTGTAGCACTTAGAACAAGGATTTTGGAAAAGTACGCTCATCTCTCAAAAAGGAAGGTCACAAGTCCGGCTCTAAGTACCATAAGCTTGCCCCTTATGTGAATCACCACTAATATAAGCCCACTCAACTCGAAATCATATAGGGCTTTTGCGGGAATGTAATGAAGGCTTTTTGTTCAAGGTTGGATATATTGGTCTATGAAGGTTTCATCTTTCCTTAAGCACTTCATTTTCTCATTTCGGCTCACACTTTCTTGACTCTTTGAGTAATTTTCTTCTTCCTTAGGGGACTAGAGAGACACACTGTCACTCTTTCTTGCTCATGTCAATCCTTTTTCTCCTTTCTAATCATTCCAAGCCTTTCATCATTGCTTTTATTGAATCCCTTCATTTTTTCTATATTATTCACTTTCTTTTTTACTTTTTGGCTTTTCTTTCTTTTTCTTTTGCCTTCCCTTTTCTTCATTTGTACCTTTTATTACTTTTACATTCCTCATCTCTCCCCCCAAACTTATGCTTATGCCAATTGTGCTAAGGAAAGACCGGGTGCCAAGAGAGCGTCATTTTAGAATGGATAAAGGCTTGTATCATAGTTATTGAAAGAACAAGGGCTTCGGCTCAACGACGTTGACTAGGGATATCATATTTGGTGGGCTACGGATGCTTTCAAGTTTCAATTTGGTTCAAGGAGAGCCTATAATCATTTCTCAAGTGGAGCTACACTTAGAATTTCGCCTAAACAAACATTCAGGGCATGTTCTAGACCTATTGGCACGGGACTTGGACTTGTAAATCAATACCTCACCTCACAAGCTGTTGATTGCTAAAGAGACAGCGTCGAGGGCCCACAACAACCGAGCTAAGATTGAGCAAAACAAATGGCTCCGAGAAGCCACACATGATTTTTTAGTAAACACAAGAGTCTAAAGGCCACAACTAGCACCATTCTTTGCAAATCAATTTGTTTCTAACCATAAGGTCAAAGGTAAGTGTGCTAGGCCCAAGTGAAACTTTGACTGAGTCACTTTTATTCATTACTAATATTTACACAAAAACATAAAAAAAAACGGACTCAAACCCTTAAGAAGGTTGTCATGCCATCCATCATCGGGAAGAGCCACCCGGTTCACACAAATTCCACCTTTGGAAAGAACCGCGACATTAAGAAAATCAAAGGCTTATTGATCACAAAAACTTGTAAAAGTAAGAAGCTACAAACTGAAAAGGAAACTACTAAACGAAATAAGAACTTATGCTATTAAGGAAAATTGCAAAAGAAGTTATAAATTAAAATACAGAAGGTAAACTGAATATGTACAATACGGGATTGAGACGAATATACATAAAAGGGGAATGAATATATACATGGAAAAGTAACTTTATATACATACCAAAAGTAAAAAGTATGAGAATAACGAAAAATAGTATCAAGGTTATTACAAACCAAATATCCAAATCATCATCAAAATAGGCCACCCCCCAAATAAAAAGTAGCATTGTCCTCAATGCTATTAGCAAAAAAAAGAATAAGGGAAGGGTAGAGAGTAAAGAAGAACTCCCTATGATGCCTTTATCTGCATGGGGTCACCGGCTGGGTCCTGTGGCTGGCTTGAGTCACCTCCCTCGGGGTCATCAAATGACTCAGTAGAGGAGGTGGGTACATCTACCAGTCGGTACCACTCTGGGAAATCTGGGACATGAGTAGGTACAGAATCACCTTCTGAAACTTCTCGAGAAGGGACGTACTCACTTGTGTCCAAGTGGTCTGCTGCTCTATCCGCAACTTTAATGGCCTTTCGCATCTTCCCAATGGATTGTTGTACTGCTAGGGGTAACTTGATCCTCCCTCGTCCTCTTCCCCGGGAGGACTTTGCTTTTCCTTTTTGTTTATCGCTCCCGCCTCTAGATTTGACCATTGTCTACATACACTCAGTGAAAGCTCATTAGTATTATTGTTAAAAGAATCATTAAAGGAAGGTAGATGAGAATTTTAGAGTGCTCCAAAAGCAGCGGTCCGCTGACAACGGAAAAAGGAGTGCGGCCGCGGACTGGCTACCGCTGAGAGCGGAATTTGGGCGTGGTCGCGAAAGAATGGGACTTAGACTACCCAGTCTCTGAAGTTGGACTATCGCAGAGAGCGGAACTTTGGGCGCGGCCGCGAAAGTTGTACCGCTATCCCCGGAAAAACTAACGCGGCCACGGACCCAACTAAGCATGACTCTGAACTTAAAATCTGCGGTCCGCGTAAAAAGAATCGCGGCCGCGTAAAACAGGCCGCTGACCGTGGAATTTCCACCACTGACCGCGGAAAAGGAACAATTTTTAACTCAAGTCATTGTATGAACGCTGACCGCGGAATTTCAGCTGCGGCCGGGGAATTAAAAAAGAACGGGTACTGAAGGGTTTTTTTACCAGCATACAAATTAGGCAAATAGGTGCAAAAATGAACAACCCTACCCCCTATTAGGCATACATAACAAATACCCACATGACTTTTTAACATCAATGCCTATATTATGGTGATTAATCAAACCCTAATTAAAAAGACGAAGTTAAACTTAAAAGAAAAGAAAAGTAAAAATATAAAAGCAATGCTATGGTTTGAACATACCAGTTGTGTGATGTGTGTTGGAAACTAATTTCAGATTAGTGTTATGATATTGGGAGCAAATTGAGGAGATGAATAGTAGACTATTTCTTTTGAGAGTGAAAAGTGCGAAAAGGGTAAAAAGAGGAGGGCCCTCTTATTTATACTAAAAACCTGAGGGCCCACACCGGCCTACCTGGCACGACCGCGAAATTCCATCGCGGTGTGCGCTTTTGGCCATTTTGATGAGTAGCAGGCTCTAGAATATCGCTGAGAGCGGAAAAGTGGGCGCGACCATGGAATAAGGTCTGCTGACCGCGAAAAAGCCACTGCGGACGCGGTAGAAACTTCAGAGCGGTCACATTTTGGACTTTCCAAGTCCGCGTCTGCAATAGAACCACGCCCCGCGAAAAAGCTACCGTTGACCGCGAAATCTTTTAGCGCGGTCAGTGATCCAATTACATACTTAGCCAAATTTTCTAGTATTAGTCCTGCACTGCATCAAAAATTCCTATACGAACTTCACAACCAGTTAGTCCAAAATAATGCCTAAACTAAGAAGAAAATAAAAAAGAAAGAAACACACATGGGTTGCCTCCCAAGAAGCGCCTGATTTAACATCGCGGCACGTGCATGTTACCATCAATCACTTGAGATGGGTCATTTCCACCACGTGGCTGTCATCAAACTTGCCAAGATAGTGCTTCACTCGGTGCCCATTAACTCGGAAGATTTTACCATTTTTGTTTTTCAAATCAAGAGCACTAAACGGAGTTACATGCACCACTTCAAAAGGGCCACTCCATTTTGACTTGAGCTTTCCCGGAAACAGTCGTAATCGAGAGTTGAATAGTAGAACCAAATTACCTTCTTTGAATTCCTTACTCCAGGCATACTTGTCATGTAAGTACATCATCTTGTCCTTATATAAGGACGGGCTGGAATAGGCATGAAACCAGAACTCATCTAGTTCATTAAGTTGCTCTACTCGGAGATTCGCTGCAACCTCTCACTCAAGATTTAACTTCTTCAGCACCCACATGACCTTATGTTCTAACTCAACCCGAAGATGGCACGCTTTCCCAAATACCAACCGGTATAGAGACATACCAATTGGAGTCTTGTAAGCAGTCCCGTAAGCCCACAAAGCATCATCCAGTTTCTTTGACCAATCAGTCCTATTTGCATTGACAATTTTTGACAATATGCACTTTATCTCCCTGTTGGATACCTCAACTTGTCCACTAGCCTGAGGATGATAAGGGGTTGATACCTTGTGATTGACACCATACTTTGCAAGTAAAGTATCAAATGCCCTATTGTAGAAATGAGAACCCCCATTACTGATGATCGCCCTAGGAGTGCCAAACCTTGTAAAAATATTTTTCTCTAAGAAAGCCACTGCACTCCGTGCCTCATTGTTGGGAAAAGCCACCGCTTCAACCCACTTGGAAACGTAATCAACAACAACTAGAATGAACGTGTTACCACATGAACTCACAACAGGTCCCATGAAGTCAATGCCCCACACGTTGAATATGTCAACCTCAAAAATAGTGGTGAGAGGCATTTCATCCTTCTTGGAAATTCCACCAGCTCTCTGACACTCATCACATCTCTTCACAAGCTCACTAGCATCTTTATACAATGTAGGCTAATAAAAACCACCAGCTGAGCACCTTTGAAGCAGTTCTCGCCCCACCATGATGACCATCATAGGGCGAGGAATGGGAAGCATCAAGAATACTCATTTGCTCCTCTTCCGGAACACATCCGGATCACACCATCATTACAAATCTTGAACAGATAAGGCTCGTCCCAGTAGTAATCCAAGCTACCCCGTTTAAGCTTTTTTCTTTGGTTAGAAGAGAGCACACACGGAACAAGGCCGGTCATAAGAATATTAGCAACATCGGCAAACCAAGGCATACTATTCAAAGATACAGAGAGGAGTTGTTCATCCGAGAATGAATCATTAATTCCAAGACCGTCATGGGACCTCCCCTCCTCCTCCATGTGGGACAAGTGGTCCGCCACTTGGTTTTCACATCCTTTTCGATCAACAATTTCAGGGTCAAACTCTTGAAGCAATAGAACCCATCTCATCAACCGAGCCTTAGAATCCTTCTTTGTCATCAAGTAACGGAGTGTTGTGTGATCAGTATGAACAATCACATTGGCACCCATGAGATAAGGCCTAAACTTTTCCATGGAAAACACTATGGCTAGCAACTATTTTTCCGTCACCGTGTAATTAACCTGGGCATCATTCATAGTTTTGCTTGCATAATACACCGGGTGAAACATCTTGTTCACCCTTTGCCCCAAGACCGCTCCTACCGCAACATCACTTGCATCCCACATAAGCTCAAAGGGTAAGCTCCAATTGGGTACGATAATAATGGGAGTGGTTGTCAGTTTGTACTTGAGATGTTCAAAAGCTTTCATGCATTCTTCATTAAACACAAACATCACATCCTTTTCCAACAATTTGCACAAAGGATTCATTATCTTTGAAAAGTCCTTGAGGAACCTTTGGTAGAACCCCGCATGCCCAAGAAAACTCCTTACCCCCTTGACAAAAGTAGGAGGAGGAAGTTTTGAAATCACTTCAATCTTCGCCTTGTCCACCTCAATACCGTTCTTTGAGATCTTATGGCCGAAGATAATGCCCTCCTCGACCATAAAGTGGCATTTTTCCCAGTTAAGCACTAGATTTGTCTCTTCACATCGGGCCAACACCTTGTCAAGATTCTTCAAGCATTCTTCAAAGGAGTCACCCACAACACTAAAATCATCCATGAACACTTCCAAGAAGTCTTCCACCATTTTTGTAAAGATAGCCATCGTACACCGCTGGAAGGTAGCCGGTGCATTACACAAAGCTAAGGTTCTATACAGGCATGTGAAGGTGGTTTTCTCTTGGTCCTCCGGTGCGATCAAAATCTAGTTGTAACCTGAGTACCCATCCAAAAAGAAGTCGTAGGCATGCCCGGCAAGTCTATCCAACATTTGGTCAAAAGGGCAATGGAAAATGATCTTTGCGGGTTACTTTATTCAGCTTCCGGTAGTCCATGCATACCCTTCATACGGTGACAGTCCTAGTGGGGATCAACTCATTTTGCTCATTTGTGACCACAGTCATACCGCCCTTCTTCGGCACACAATGTACCGGTAAAGTACATGAACTATCCGAGATGGGGTACACAACCCCTGCATCTAGCCACTTGATAACTTCCTTCTTGACGACCTCTTGCATAGCCTCGTTCAACCTCCTTTGATGTTCCACGGAGGGTTTGGCATCATCCTCATGTATAATCTTGTGCATGCAAAAGGCGGGACTTATCCCCCGAATATCAGCTAGAGTCCATCCAATTGCCTTCTTCCTTATTTGAAGCACCTCAAGGGTGGCATCTACCTACATGTTAGTTAAGCACGAAGAAAGAATAACAGGTAAAGTTGAACTAGGGCCCAAGAATTCATACCTGAGGTGTGAAGGCAAAGGCTTCAACTCTAACACGGGAGGTTCCTTGATTGAGGGCTTTGTTGTGGAGTCTTTCTGTTCTCAAGATCCAAGGAAAGTTTACGGGGCTCATAGGAGTAATAACCCTTTCTGTGCAAAGCATTGACATACTCTACCAAGCCTTCATCCTCAGTCACATCTTGGTTCAACAATACAGCTTCTAAAGGATCCTCCACATTGATCATGGCACTCGTGTCATCAACTATCACATTCGTCACAAGATCCAAAAAGAGAAAACTTCAGTACTATTTGATTTCCTCATCGATTTGAAAACGTGGAAGACAACTTTTTTGTCACCCACCCGGAAGGTGAGCTCCCCTGCTTCCACATCAACCAATGCCTTCCCTGTTGCTAGGAATCCCAATATTATAGGCACTTCATAGTCGACTTCGCAATCGAGAATCACAGAATCCGCAGGCAAAATAAACTTGTCAACCCGGACCAGAACATCATCAATAATACCAAGCGGTCTCTTCATTGTTCGATCCTCCATTTGCAATCTCATTGAAGTAGCTCTCGGTTGACCAATACCCAAAGTTTTGAATACAGAGTAAGGTATCAAATTTATACTTGCTCCCAAATCACACAAGGCCTTTGCAAAATCCGCACTCCCAATGGTACATGGAATGGTTAATGCTCCGGGATCTTCAAGCTTTAGACGAGTGCATAATTGGACTAACTTGATGAGTCATTTTGATGGTCTCACAATTCATATATCTCTTTTTAGTTACCAAGTCTTTCATAAACTTGGCGTATCCCGGCATTTGCTCAATAGCTTCCACCAAGGGAACATTTATTGACAAGATTTTCATCATCTCAATAAACTTCTTGAATTGGTTTTTATTCTTTTGCTTCGCAAGTCTTTGAGGGTAAGGTGGAGGAGGCCTTGGAAAAGGAGCCTTAGCCTTGGGCACTACCGTTTCCAGTATATCTATCACGTGTTCCCTAGACGGGTTCACATAATTTTGAGTCTCCACCTCATTTTCCTGAATATCAATTCTCACTTCAGCATTCGAATTCTCTTCACTCACTTGTTCATCAACTATTGGAACATCATAATTTTGCACTTCAACCTCACCACTCACAACTTCCTTTTGCTTGGAGGCACTTAATTCACCACCTCTACCGCTCCTTGTGGTCACCACCATTGCATGGCCGGTATTGTTCCCACCCTTCGGGTTTACTACCGTATCACTAGGTAGCGCCCCCTTAGGGCGAGTGTTCAACGATTGCAAAATCTATCCAAGTTGAATCTCCAAGTTTTGGATAGAAGTATTATGGGATGCCAACTGGGCATCAGAGTCGGCATTTTTCTTCATCATTTGCTCAAACATCAACTCAATCCTTCCCATCTCATTATTTGAATCTTGAGGCGGAAATGGAGGCGGTTTGTTTGGTTGTTGATACATCGGAGGCCTTTGAAAGCCCGGCCCCCGATTCCCTTGATTACCATTATTCCAACCCCCTTGGTTGTTGTTTCCACCCCAGTTGCCCTAGTTGCCCCAGTTCTGATTGTTGTTCCCCAGTTGTTCTGGTTGTTGTTGTTACCACTGTTCCAATTTCCTTGTTGGTTTTGATTCCCCCAATTTCCTTAGGATCTCCACTGTTGTTGTTGATTCGGAGCATTGCCCTGTTGTCCTTGGTAGTTTTTCACATACTGAACTTCTTCACTTTGATCATCATACCCATCATCTTGGTTGAAACCACTACTACCCTGCTCACATTGATCCAGATTTCCTTGACTTTGTTGACCTCTTTGTCGCCTCTTATTGACCATAATATTTACCCCTTCCATGGTGTTCACTTGTCTTCGCACTTGAACTTGCTGCAATTGAGCTTTGGCCAACTGGTTCATTGTTGTAGTCAACTCTGCTATTGCTTGGCTGTGGTCATGGAGCTCTTTGTGCTGGTGAATGACAGTGGGATCACCTTGTGGCACATTAGCTCGACTTTGCCATGCAGAGGAAGTATCTGCCATTTCATCCAGTATCTCACACGCCTCAGCATAAGGTGTGTTCATAAATTTTTCCCCTGCTAACTGGTTCACTACACACTGATTGGTAGTGTTGATGCCACGGTAGAATGTTTGCTGGATCATTGCTTCGGTCATCTCATTATTCGGACATTCTTTCACCATCATCTGATACCTTTCCCAGATCTCATGAAGTGGTTCATTAGGTTCCTGTTTGAAGGCCAGGATCTCATCTTTCAATGTCGCCATATGCCCCAACGAGAAAAACTTGGCTATAAACATGTCGGCCAACTCATCCCACGTAGTGATGGAATGGTTGGGAAGTCTTTCGAGCCAGTCCAAAGCTTCCCCTCTAAGTGAAAAAGGGAACAAGCTCAATCTCAATGCATCCTCCGAAACATTTGTCTGTTTGCTTCCCCAGCAGGTATCCACAAAGCCCTTTAGATATTTATATACATTCTGATGAGGAGCACCTGCGAAGTACCCTCGTTGCTCCAATAAAGTCAACATAACATTTGTAATCTGAAAATTGCCCGCCCGGATCCGGGGTGGGACAATTGCACTTGCGTAGCCTTAATTTGGAAGCACACGAGGAGCTACTCGCAGAGGAACTATGGGAGGGTCTAAAATGTTATCATTGGCCTGGAGGCCTCTTCTTTGAGCTTGAGGTACTAGAGGCACCTCATCTTCAGCATTATCATCTACCTCCTCCCCCGGGAGAACATTCCAATAAGATCATTATTTGCCATGTTGTACCTGAATCAATTAACTCTCACAAGTTAGTAAAATATAAGGAAAGAAAAACAAGACACATAACTAGTCAAATAGATAGCCAAAACCGTTTAGCTCCCCGGCAACGGTGCCAAAAAGTGATTAGCTCCAACCCTATACCACTATAAAATGGCAAAGAGTGGTCGATGCAGCTTTTACCCGAAAGGTCGGGATCGATATCCACAAGGAGCTAATATTGGTTTGGAGTTGGGTTTCTATCCAATCTAGCTATGCGTGTTGCTCTTAATTGCACTTCTAACCATGTTTGGATTTATTTATATTCTACTTTTAATGCTACTGATTGCTGAAAGTAATCTAAGTATAATATTTTTGTAGGATTTTTCTCAATTGATAAAAAGCACTAGGGAAGTGACTTACACCTAGGTGAGTATCTAATGGGGTCTAGAATTTAGGACAAACTCGCTATATTTGGGATCATAATATAACCTTTTCACATAATTACTCACTCTATACCTCTCGGTAGTTTGAGTGACTTTGCCCTAATTGGCTTTCTCAAGCCCAATTGGGTGTTCAAACAATGCAAGCAAAATTGGCTCAAGTCGGATATTACTATCTCTAGGTTTAACCCTTTAATTAGGGCTATCAATCTCTTAAATGCACCCCAATTCCTTGTTAGCCTGAATATCCTAGACTTAGTCCCTCTTTCTCAAGAAGAGTCTAAGTCATAAAGGCACGAGTCAGTATTTGCAACCACCAATTCTACAGCTAAATATCACTAACATATAAACAATTAAGCCCTAAAATTGAAGACCCATTAAATACCCACACTAGGGTTGGATCACAACCCTAGCTAATGGGTTTAGCTACTCATAATCAAGGTAGAAATCAAAAATGGAGATGAAATATAAGCCATAAAAGTTAATTACAAGAATAAAATCGAAGATTAATAGCTAAAGCTGCTCTAAAACTACTCTAAGTAGTAAAATACGGCCATTCACGAGCTCCTCAGACAAAAAGATAACCTAAAAATGTGAAAAAGATCTATTTATACACATCTAAAATTACTGGACAAAAATACCCCTGCGCAGGTTCCGCTATTAGCGAAATAATGAGCGCCTCAGTGTAAGGACTTTCGCGGCCACGCAAAACAAGCACGGAGCGTGTTTCTTCACTTTTGTGCTTGGTTTGTACTTGATTTCGCGGACAGCGTAAAAGTTACCGCCTCAGCGTTAGCCTCAACCGCGGCCATGCAATTTAGACGCAGACCGCGCTCCTTAGTTAGGCTCACTTTGTAGGGTCTCTGAACCTTAATCGCCACTCTCAGCGGAATTACCACTGCGGCCGCGTAGGTATTTCGCGGCCGTATTTTTTCATCGCGGTTAGTGGTCTCTATTGCGCTCAAATCACCTTCTCTAAACCTCAATTCCGCGGACCGCGTAGTTGAGGTCGCTTCAGCGGTGGATCTTTCGCGGCCGCTCTTTTCCTTCGCGGTCAGCGCTTTCATCTCAGCTTTGAACTGTGCAATTTTAACTCCTTCATGAGTTGATTATGGCTTTCCTGCCTCATTTTCACCAAACCCTGCAGAAAAGCACAATAAGTCAGTTTTGGGGAATACTTTTACACATTTTTTATCCAAAACCTAAGCAAAAAAGAGCATAAGATAGGCTAAAAGCCATAGTTATCAGAGCCGATTTTGGAGACCACCAAGCATGAGGTAAGTGGTTTATACTAGTTTGAGTTAAATATATCGATTATGTATATGTTTTAACATGGAAATTAGTAGAAATTGGGATTTTGAGGAAAACCTAGAAAATTTGTATTCTTGGATTTTGACCACGATTTTGGACATGAAATTGAGAGTAAATTATACATTTGAGTTCGTGAGGTTATGGGTAAATTTTATCTTCGAAAATTTTTGGAATCCGGGTACGTGGGCCCGAGGGTGATTTTTACCGACTTTTCGATCGGAGTTAGATATTGCTATAAATTGGATTATAATGAGTATTCTAGCATATATTAATGGATTTGCATAATTATTGGTTAGTTTGGAGTGTTGTGCATCGGTTTGAGTCGTCGAAAAGGCTTGGAAGGCGGTTATGGAGCTTCGGAGTGAGGTGAGTCTCCTTTCTAACCTTGTAAGAGGGAATTAAGCCCATAAGTGATTTAATCAAATATGTGCTCCTATTTGTCGGGGGCTACGTACGCACGAGGTGACGATAGTCCGTACGTAGCTACTAGTTATGCCTATGTCCGTGTAGTTTTAAACCTATATCATGCCTTGATTGATATTGTTGTTAATTCGTGTATATTGTTTGATTTAAGAAGAAACAAGATTAAGGTTGCGCTTGGGTTTAAAGAAATTTAGATTGTGGAGTTTGAGATTTTAAGAGCATCCATTAAACTTCGTATTTTCAGAATGAAATGCTAAGTATCTAAATAACTTAAGAAATCTATAATTGACCCCATCGCATGTATAATTCCCGAGCGGGGAAGTCCCTTAAATTATATTTGACCGCGTCGCACGTATGATTCGCGAGCGGGGGTACTACCTTTTACTACTCTTATGGGAGCGGGCCTATCGCCTCGGCAGGTTCATAGATGCATCTATGGTTCGCGCCATTCGACCCTCTGGTAGTGCACAATTTACTTTTATGTTGGATATATATATATATATATATATATATATATATATATATATATATATATATATATATATATATATATATATGTATGTATGTATGTAT
>NW_017672991.1:27632-146994 GCF_001879085.1 Nicotiana attenuata
CTCTCTCTCTCTCTCTCTCTCTCTCTCTCTCTCTCTCTCTCTCTATATATATATATATATATATATATATATATATATGTATGTATGTATGTATTATACACATGGAATCGTGCATAATACTTGGCTAGATGCCAGTGTATTTGAGGGATTTTCCCTGATTTGAATCCTGATAACATCCTTGACGGAAACCACTATAATTATACATATATGCGCCGGTTACGGGGGGGACTTGCTAGCTGAAAACTTGAGTAAAATTATGAAGAAGGGGGATGGTACTGTGTTTTATACATGTTTATTTCATATATTTGCCATGTTTCATACTTATTCACTTCTTTACTGTAATGTTATTATTGGACCATTAGTAAGTGTTGAAGTCGACCTCTCGTCACTACTTCTTCGAGGTTAGACGGGATACTTACTGGGTACGCGTTGTTTTCGTACTCATGCTACACTTGCTATGCATTTTAATTGCGTAGGCACATGTACCACTAGTGGCCTAATGGGCCTAGCAGCATGGATAATACGAAAATTTAGGTGAGCTGCATCTCTCGCGGCGACCCGCAGCCAGCAGAGTCTCATTCAGTGTATTGTATTTAATCTTTGTCCAAGTTTGGATTCTGGACAACTATTGTACTTCATTAGATTTCCTAGTAACTGCTCATGCACTTGTGTCACCGGGTTCTGGGATGATTTCGGGATTATTCAGTAAATAAATTTTGTAAAGACATTATTATTTATTCAGTGAAGTTTATTATTCATTATTTAATGTTTAGAAGAAATGATTTCAAAAATATTAAAACGATAATTTACTAGTTATATAATGTTGGCTTGCCTGACAGTGGTGTCCGGCGCCATCACGACCCTTAATGGATTTTGGGTCGTGACAACATGGTACTAGAGCACTAGGTTTCCTTAGGTCTCACGAGTCATGAGCGAGTCTAGTAGAGTCTTGCGGATCCCGGAAGGGTTATGGTGGTCTAGACCACTACTTGAGGAATTGAATGTTTTAAGGTTATGAGAAGTTATTCACGTGTTGCTATGGTTCTCTTGGAATGAGTTAAGTAAAAAGTTTCTAGGTGATGAAGTGTTTACCATATTAGTGGTTCAGGAGTTATGATGAAATTCTTGTGTTATCGCATATTGGCATGTTAGATGCAGTGAGCGGTATGAAATTTGAAAGTGAGGATCAAGGTTGCGGTTCGATGTTTGACGAGGATGTCACGAGCCCGGATGAGCAGAAAAGGGATTGGAATGTTTAGAGTAAGTTGATATCGTCTTTAGCGTCACCTGAGATCAGTGTTTTGTGAAAGAGGCTCTTTATTTGCCTTACAGCGTTAGTGTGACTGGTGGTAGGAGTGTGTAGATTTGTTACCTAATACGGAAGGTCGTGAGCGTATTCCATGGGAGATTGTATAAGTGTGACATGTAGTCACCTGATTGATTGAAGATTTAAACCAAGTATGAAGATTGTGGTAATATCGCTAATTCGTGAATTTATGCCTGAAGGGCACTCGGTTTATGGGTTGCAGACTGTGGAGACTTACTCCGGTTATGATGGTTGTTCCTGTGAATTGTAGGAAAAAAAGGATATTTATGGACCCTTGGAAGGTTATTTGCCTAGTGTGGTGCGATCAGAATCGGGTTGAGGTCTGTGGATGGATTTAAACATGAACATGGGCTCTATATCAGGCCAGATGTGTTCATTTCAGCATAGCGCTCCTTATGAAGGAGTATTCGGACGTTGGATGCTATTTCGTCGTCGGCTATTTCATGTAATGCTATATTGGGCCGTGTAAGTTGTGAAACGGCTGGATAAATTTCTTATGTGTTGAGGTTCTGCGTAGCGATGGTGTTATGTGAGCGGGATGGCTCTTGTGATTCAGATTATACATCGCACCTCAGTTGTGCTTGAGTTTTGAAGCTTGTGGCGCTATCTGTCTCCTCAGGGATGGTATTATGCACTTAGCATGCTTGTGGCCGATATTCGGTATTTTGTGGTAATGAGAACTCTAGCTCGGTACGTATCTCCTTACATGGATTTTTTGTGTGAATCGGGTTGCACGCCGCAACAGTGTGATGTTGATTACAGTACCCTATATTCTATTTTGTGTGTTTTGCTTCACATTATCTGAGAAAGGCTTATATTGGTTGCATGGGTTGAGTAGTTCCTTCCAGAGTTCGTATTCCTTATGTATCACGTTCAAGCTTGTGGCCTATCGGCACATTTTGGCATCATATGAGACTTTTGGTCATGTCTGGGGTGGCTTATTGCCTGAGCAGCTTACTGGGTGAGACGAGATTATTGGATCTACGATCAGTGCGATCAAATTAGATGAAGTATATTAAAGAGCAAATGCCATTATTTAGGTCAGAATGATGTAATGTTTCCTGTCAGGAGTATAGACTCAATGATTTGTCGACTCGGCAGTTGGTAATGAATTTCTACACATCTCTTCCGTCGTGGCGGTATTGCAAAAGTTGGGACAAGATTTATATATGTCATGAGGTGCATTGTGAGCATCAGATTTGGGAAATGTCGGTAATTATGATCAGAGAAGGTTATTATGGTCTGTGAATGATGTGGTGTATGGTGAGATTCAGCAAAGGTATGCAGTCATGTTCTGTTACATTGTTTAGTGATTGATACAGTATTCGTAGGTTGAAAGCAGACCTAGCAGAGAATTTCGGGTGTTGGAACTGGGTTCTAAGCTTATTTGTTTGAATAAAAGAGAATATCTTCAGATTTGATCGAGTTAATGTGCTCAATTGAGCTTTGGTAGCACGGGAAGGTGCTCAAAGTGATAAATAGTGATTTCGGACAACTCCAGTGCAGTTCTCAGCACGTTCGAGGACGAACGTACGTTTAAGTGGGAGAGAATGTAACGACCCGATCGGTCATTTTGAGCTTTAGCGCGTCGTTCAGCGGTTTGAGGCCAGGAGCAGCTTCACTTCAGGTATTATGACTTGTACGCATGGTAGGAATTGAATTCCGGGAAGTTCAGAGTTGATTTGGAAAGGAAATTTCATTTTGAAAGCTTTAAGTTGAAAGAATTGGCTAAGATTGGATTTTTGAGTAAACGATCTCGGAATCAGGATTTGAAGGTTCCAGCAGGTTCGTATGATGATTTTGGACTCGGGCATATGTCCGGATCGAATTTTTGGATGACCCGAGAGCGTTTCGGCGCCTATTGTGTAAGTTAGCATTTTGGAAGAATTTAATAAGTTTGGGTTGAAGTGCATTTCAGTGTTATCGATGTTTGTTTGGGATTCCGAGTCTGGGAATAGCTCCGTATGGTGATTCTGGTATTGGGAGCGCGATCGGAAGTGGATTTGGAGTTTCGTGGGTCATTATGGAGTCATTTGGCGAAAGTTACTAATTTGAAGGTTTTGAGAAGTTGATCGGAAGTGGACTTTTTGATATCGAGGTCTGATACCGATTCCGGAAGTTGGAGTAGGTCCGTAATGTCGAATATGACTTGTGTGCAAAATTTGAGGTCAATCGGTGGTGTGATTGGATGGGGTCCCGGGGGCCTCGAGTGGAATCTCGATGGTTAATGGTTCTATTTTGGAATTTGAAGAAGAAGTGAAGCAACTGCCTTCTGGTGTAACCGCACCTGCGAGGCTTGGGCCGCAGATGCGGTTTTGGGTTGGAAGTGCAGAGACCGTATATGCGGTCATCTTGCCGCAGAAGCGGGACCGCACCTGCGGTAGGGGGAGCGCAGAAGCGGAAAGAGGGAAGCTTCTGGCCAAGTGTTATGCACGATTCCATGTGTATAATACATACATACATACATACATACATACATATATATATATATATATATATATATATATATATATATATAGGAAATGCCTAGGCGTACGGCCCGATCCAACATAAAAGTAAACTGTGCACCGCCAGAGGGTCGAATGACGCGAACCGTAGATGCATGCATATATATATATATATATATAGTATCATACACATGGAATCGTGCGTAACACTTGGCCAGAAGCTAGTGTATCTGAGGGATTTTCCCTGATTTGAATCCTGATAACTTCCTTGACAGAAACCACTATAATTATACATATATGCTCCGGTTATAGGGGGAACTTACTAGCTGAAAACTTGAGTAAAAGTATGAAGAAGGGGGATGGTACTATGTGTTTTATACATATTTATTTCATATATTTGCCTAGTTTCATACTTATTCACTTCTTTGCTGTAATGATATTATTGGACCATTAGTAAATGTCGAAGTCGACCTCTCGTCGCTACTTCTTCGAGGTTAGATGTACGCGTTGTTTTCGTACTCATGCTACACTTGCTGTGTATTTTTGTTGCATAGGAACATGTACCACTAGTGGCCTAATGGGCATAGCACCATGGATGATACAGAGACTTAGGTGAGCTACATCTCTCGAGGTGACCCGTAGCCAGCAGAGTCTCATTCAGTGTATTGTATTTATGTAACGACCCGACCGGTCGTTTTGAGCTCTAGTGCGTCGCTCAGCAGTTTGGGGCCATGAGCAGCTTCACTTCAGGTATGTCTCTATGCTCGTTCGAGGACGAACGAATGTTTAAGTGTAGGAGGATGTGACGACCCGGCCGGTCGTCTTAAGAATGAACGCCCCGATCCCCTATTAACTGCTTTCCCCAAGTTTATTTCTGCTACTTTGATTTGCCGGGACGTTCGGTTTCGAGTTCCGGAAAGTTTTGGGACACTTAGTCCCTAAATGAGAGCTTAAGTGTTGGAAAGTTGATCGTAGTCAGAACAGTGTGAAGACGGCCTCGGAATGGAAATCCGAGGGTCCATTAGCTCCATTAGGTGATTTCGGGTTTAGGGGCGTGGTCGGATTGTGTTTTGGAGGTCCGTAGCTAATTTAGGCTTGAAATGCCGAAAGGTCGAATTTTGATGTTTTCGGTTCGATAGTGAGTTTTTGATCCGAGGCTCGGAATGGAATTATGAGAGTTTCTGTAGTTCCGTTATGTCATTTGGGACGTGTGTGAAAAATTTCAGGTCATTCGGACGAGGTTTGATTAACTTTTTGATCGAAAGCGTATTTTTGAGGATTTTTGAGTTCTCAGGCTTAAATCCATGGTTAATTCGAGGTTTCGATGTTGTTTTAGGTGTTTTAAGGATTGGTACAAGTTTGGGTAGTGGTTTGTGACTTGTGTGCCTTTGGTTGAGATCCCGGGGGCCTCGGGGTGAATTCGGACGGTTGACGGAGGAAATTTTCGAGTTTAAGTTGCAGCTTGAGCTGCTGGTGCTGTCATAACCGCACCTGCGGTTTGGGTTCCGCAGGTGCGGCGCCGCAGAAGCAGCTAAGCGGCCTCAGAAGCGGAATTTTGGCCATCTCTTCAGGAACCGCAGATGCGGTATATTTTTCGTAGAAGCGGTACCGCACCTGCGGGTAAAGGGCCACAGATGCGGATTTTGCCTTTAAGTGGGAAATCTCAGAAGCGACACTTGTTCCGTAGAAGCGGGACCGCAGATGCGGTCCCAGGATTGCAGATGCGAAAACTGCTAGGCATTATATTTTATAAGGGGTTCCGCGACTTTGAGGTTTATTTCACCATTTTTATCTCGGCTTGGGAGCTTTTGGGACGATTTGAAAGAGAGATTTCAAGGGAACTTCATTGAGGTTAGGAATTTTGAACTAAAACACGTTCCTATGCTATTATTTTACGGATAAGAGCTAGAAATTATAGAAATAAAGGGTGAAAATTTGGGGAAACTAGGGCTTAGCATTGGAGACCTTTGAATGATGATTTGAGGGACCATTTGATGTCCGATTTTGGTGATTTTGGTATGCACGAACTCATGAGAGTGTGAGGATTCCGAAAATGTAAATTTTATCCGATTCCGAGATGTGGGCCTGAGGGGCGTTTTGGTCATTTTACCTAATTTCGCGTATTAGCTTAGAATTTAATTATAGAATCAGTTACTTGAGGTGTATTTACAATATGCAATTGAATTAAATAGATTTGGGCCATTTGGAGTCGGATACTTGTGGCAAAGGCGTGGTTTCGGGTTGACTTGCACTTGTTCGAGGTAAGTGGCTTGTCTAACCTTGTGTGGGAGACCTTTTCCCCTTAGGATTGATATTGTGGTATTTGAAATGCCTCGTACGTGAGGTGACGAGCGCGTACTTGTGCTGATTGTTGGAAATCCAGCTTTTCATTAAAAATAGCCTTAAATTGTGTTCTTCCTTTTCTTACTTACACAGTTTGGAAATTAAACCTGCTGTAGCCTAGAGAAGCATGTCTACTTGTCTAAATTGCTCATTTGCCTTAACTGCCTTAATTGTATTATGTGCACCATGCTAGGCTAGGATTACCTGCTTCACTTTGATATGAAATTGATTGAATTGAATTCTTGTTGTTGCTGCATATTTACTTTGGGACTACAGGACGGTATCCCGGGAGCTCCCCTGTATGTTTACTTTGGGACTACGGAACGCTATTTCGAGAGATCCCCTTGCACATTTACTTTGGGACTACGGGACGGTATCCCGGGAGCTCCCCTGTATGTTTACTTTGGGACTACAGAACGGTATTCCGGGAGATCCCCCTGCACTTTTACTTTGGGACTACGGGACGGTATCCCGGGAGCTCCCCTGTATGTTTACTTTGGGACTACGGAACTACATTCCGGGAGATCCCCCTGCACATTTATGAGTTGGACTACGGGACTGCACCCGGGAGATCCACTGGATATGATATTTGTATTTTTGGGCTGCAGGACGGTATCCTGGGAGATCCCCGGTTGTTATCTTGGAGCTGAGTTGTGTTCTCTTACTGTGTTTTACGTACCTCTGTGATAGTTGTCGCTGTCCTTTATATCTTGTGTTACTTATTTGCACTGTTTATTTCACACTGTTAGCCCTTATATTTTATTTAACCTCAGTAGGGCCCTGACCTTCCTCGTCACTACCCGATCGAGGTTAGGCTTGGCACTTACTGAGTACCGCTGTGGTATACTCATGCCCCTTCTGCGCATGTTTTTCATGTGCAGATTCAGGTACTATCGCTCAGTCTTATCATCCTTGAGGCGAGGTGCTTCTGTAGAGACTTCAAGGTATATCTGCCGCGTCCGCAGACCGAAGAGTCTCTTTCTATTCTTGCTGTTTAGTATTAGCCCTTCTGTATTTTCAGTTCTTGTTAGACATTCTGGAGTTAGAGCTGTGTAGTACTTCTTAGCTTGTGATTCATGGGTTTCCGAGTCTTGGATTTATATGTTGGTTTTGAGAGTTAAATATGGTGTTTGCCGAGCGGCACATTTACATACTGGTTATTTCTTATTTCTGTTTTAAATTGTTTTACTTCCGCAAATTTTTGGTTTCTTTTCCGCAATTTAGGCTTACCTAGTCGTAGAGACTAGGTGCCATCACGATGGTTCACGGAGGGTGAACCAGGGTCGTGACAATTTACTCTCTGTCCAAGTTGGGATTCCGGACAGCTATTGTACTTCATTAGATTTCCTAGTAATTGCTCGTGCACTTGTGACATCGGGTTCTGGGATGATTTCGGGATTATTCAGTAAATAAATTTTGTAAAGACATTATTATTTATTCAGTGAAGTTTATTATTCATTGTTTAATGTTTTGGAAGAAATGATTTCGAAAATATTAAAACGAGAATTTACTAGTTATATGATGTTGGCGTTCCTGACAGTGGTGTCCGGCGCCATCACGACCCTTAATGGATTTTGGGTTGTGACACATCTATTAACCTGCCGAGGCGATCAGCCCGCTCCCATGAGAGTAGTAGAAGGAAATACGACGCTCGCGAATCATACATGCGACGCGGTCAAATATAGATTTATTAATAAATCAAAATCCTTTTCTTGATTCCTTTCAAATATAGAGACCATTCAACGTGAAGCTTTTAAGGTAATTTTCTCCACTCGCGAAACATACATGCGACGTGGTTACACATAGATTTCTTAAGTTATTATAAGATTCTTAAATTCTCTTTTGAAAATACTAAGTTTAATGGAAACGCATAAAGTCTTAAATAATCAAAATCCTTTTCTTGATTCCTTTCAAAAATGGAGACCATTCAACGTGAAGCTTTTAAGGTAATTTTCCTCGCTCGCGAGAAACGTATATGCAACGCGGTTATACATAGATTTCTTAAGTTATTATAAGATTCCTAAATTCTCTTTTGAAAATACTAAGTTTAATGGAAATGCTTAAAGTATTAAATTTCTCAATTTAAATTCTTCACAAGGCAAACAACAAACATAAATCAACAACAATATCAACAAGGCATGATGTAGCCTCAAACTATCCGGACATAGGCATAATAGTAGCTACGCACGGACTCTCGTCGCCTCGTGCGTACGTAGCCCTAACAAATAGGAGAACATATTTAATTATTTCACCTATGGGTTTAATTCCCTCTTACAAGGTTAGAAAGGAGAGTCACCTTGCTCTGGAGTTCCATAATCGGCTTCCCAAGCCCTTCCGACGACTCAAATCGACACCACGCTCCAAAACTAGCCAAATAATGGCAAACAAATGAAAATATACCCTAATACTTATAACAATTCAATTTATATAAATTCCCAACTCTGCTCGAAAAGTTGACAAAATCGCCCTCGGGCCCACGTGCTCGGATTTTGAAATTTTTCGAAGATAAAAATTACCCATAACCTCACGAACTCAAATATATAATTTACTCTCAATTTCATGTCCAAAATCGTGGTCAAAATCCAAGAATACAAATTTTCTAGGTTTTCGTCAAAATCCCAATTTCTACTAATTTCCATGTTAAAACATATACATAATCGATGTATTTAACTCAAACTAGTATAAACCACTTACCTCATGCTTGGTGGTGAAAATAGCACCCCAAAGTTGCTCTAAAATCGGCTCCTTCGCGTTTGCGATTGACCATTCGTGTCTCGCTTCCCTCATTCCTTCTACGCGTTCGCGATTGACCATTCGTGTTCGCGTAGTCAACTCAGCCAACCCCTTTGCGTTCACGGCCACCACTTCGCGTTTGCGAAGGCCAAATCTAGCAGCCTCCAACTTTCCTCTTCGCGAACGCGGGACTCTCTTCACGTTCGCGAAGAAGGAAACCAGATACCAGATATCAGCAACAACAATTTAACCAACATTGCCCCGAAACCACCCCGAAACACATCGGAGGCCCCCGTGACCCCATCCAATAACACTAACCAGTCCCATAACATAACATGGACCTGCTCGAGGCCTCAAATCACATCAAACAACACTAAAACCATGAATCGCACTCCGATTCAAGCTTAATGAACTTTAGAATTTCAAACTTCTATATTCGATGCCGAAACCTATCAAATCACGTCCGATTGACCTCAAATTTTGCACACAAGTTATATTCGAAATTATGGACCTACTCCAACTTCCCGAATTGGAATCCGACCCCGATATCAAATAGTCCACTTCCGGTCAAACTTCTCAAAAGCCTTCAAATTTCTAACTTCAGCCAAATGACTCCAAAATGACCTACAGACCTCCAAATCCACTTCGGATTGCGCTCCCAATACCAGAATCACCATACGGAGTTGTTCCTAGACTCGGAATCCCAAACGAACATCGTTAACACTAAAATTCACTTCATCCCAAATTTATGAAATTCGCCCAAAAATGCTAACTTCCACAATAGGCGCCGAAACGCTCCCGGATCATCCAAAACCCGATCCGGACATACGCCCAAGTCCAAAATCATCATACGAACATTCTGGAACCTTCAAATCTCGATTCTGAGGTCGTTTACTCAAAAATCCAATCTTAGTCAATTCTTCCAACTTAAAGCTTTTGAAATGAGAAATTTCTTTCCAAATCCAGTTCGAACTTCCCGAATTTTGATTCTGACCATACATACAAGTCATAATATCTTAAGTGAAGCTACTCATGGCCTCAAACCGCCGAACGACGCGCTAGAGCTCAAAACGACCGGTCGGATCGTTACAGGAGAGGGATCGTTTGGTCGTTTTTTGTATTAAAGATTGTGTGTGTGAATGTGTGTATATATATTTATACACGGCCAACCTAACAAAAATGCATATTTGACCATAAAGTTTAGTAAAATGCAGATTTGGAACCGAATTAAAATCTATATTTTGCATATTTAGTCTACTTGTGATGTTAATTTTGACACCAATAGTTATATATGGATATAAATAGCAATTTAATTATGAAATATCAATAATAAGTAGATAATGATAGCAACCATTACTATTCCATTTACTATGGTTCCACTAGTTAATGATATTTTTGCTCTTTATAGTTATATTGAACGTCTATATATATAGTAGCCAATATATAATTTCATTCATTAAGGTCATACGTATCAAACACTAATTATTCATAGCGACCATTACTATTCCATTTACTATGTTATATTTTTGGTCTTTATAGTTATATTGAACGCCTATATATATAGTAGCCAATATATAATTTCATTCATTAAGGTCATATGTATCGGCCACTAAATATTCATAGCGACCATTACTGTAACGACCCAACCGGTCGTTTTGAGCTTTTGCACCTTGATCGCCAGTTTTCGGGCATGACTTGCCCCGTGTTATGCATTATGACTAATGTAGATCGTTGGTTTTGGTCTTCAAGAAGAATTGGAATGAATTTGAAAGAACAGTTTCAGTTGAAAGCTTAAAATTTGAAAGGTTTGACCGAGAGTTGACTTATATGTGTATGAGCTCGGATTGGAGTTTTTATGATTTGGTTAGCTTTGTTAGATGATATGTGACTTAAGAGTGTGATCGGAAGTGATTTTGGAGGTCCGGTGTAGAATTAGGCTTGAATTGGCGAAGTTAGTATTTGGGCGAATTCCGGTTGATAGGTGAGATTTTGATCCGAGGGTCGGAAAGGAATTCTGAGAGTTGCTGTAGCTTCGTTATGTCATTTGTGATGTGTATGCAAAATTTCAGGTCATTCAGACGTCGTATGGTCGGGTTTTTGATCGAAAGAGTAATTCGGAAGTTTTGGAATTCTTAGGCTTGAATCCGAGGGTGATTCGATGTTTTGATGTTGTTTTGAGCGTTCCGAAGGTTGGAACAAGTTTGAATGATGTTATGGGGTGTGTTGGCATGTTTGGTCGGGGTCCCATGAGGCTCGGATAAGTTTTGGAGGAGTTTTTGGAAGATTTTGCCGTTTTGAGCATAAGAATATAATGATCCAAAGGTCCATTTTTAGTTCTAGAGATCAAAATTTGATTTCGAGACTTCCGGAATTTCGACAATGAATTATAGGAGTGATCTAGAAAGTTTGGTTTATTTTCATCAAGTCGCGATTGGGTTTTTGACGCAAAACATGAGTTAATTGTTTAACGAGCGAAATGGGTATCACACTGAGCAAATGAGCTCCGAATTGAGTTTCGATTGAAGGGCTATGTTCGTATTATTATTTGTGACTCATCGGAACAAGAATCATCGAATTTCGAGTTAGTATGATGGAGTTAGAGCCTTTTTAGTGAAATTAAAGATTGCTGGTGCATCAGATCTGGTGTGCACCTTTTAGCGACCAGCTTTGGCACTTTTAGGCGACCAGATTTGGCTTTTAGCGACCTGATTCGGGTGTATTAGTGTTGTTCTGTTTTTTTGCTGATTTTGACATTTTTCTTTGTGAAAGAACACGGCTTGTGGCGATTTTTGAGCAAGAAATCATAGGAAATCTTGAGGTAAGTCACTTGTGATCATTTCTACTCAATAATATTGAATTATCATCGAAAAATCCGACTAGATTACATGTTTTTGAGGTGTAAATTGGTGATTTGGACCTAGAGATTTGAAAATAAGATTTGAAGATTTGGAGGCCGAATTGTTGTCAGAATTTAGTAATTTTGATATGGTTGGACTCGTGGTTGAATGGGTTGTCGGATTTTGCGAGTTTCGTCGAATTCCGAAGCGTGGGCCCAGGGGCCGGGTTTGAGCAATTTCAGGAGTTTGATGTTAAATTGGATATTTTCGAGTGGGCTTCGCTCCTGTAGCATATTTTAATGATTATGTACTGATTGTGGCTAGATTTGGAGCATACGGAGGTCGATTCGTGCGGGCGAGGCATCGCGGGCTAGAGTTTGGACCGGATCAAGGTGAGTAATGATTGTAAATGATATCATGAGGGTTTGAAACCCCAGATTTGCACAACGTAGTGCTATGTTGAGGTGAAACACGCGCTTAATCGCGAGCGCGGGGTTGTTTACTATTGGGGATTGTGACTTAGTCCGTCCCGATTGATGAGTTTACTGCGTATTTGACTGAAATTTACTTGTTATCATCATAATTTGGGCTGATTGCCATATTTGGGCTTCGTGCTAGCTATATGAATCCTTCGGGAATTGTTGTTGATAATTCCTCACTGTTTTAATTATATTCTTGAACTCAGTCACGTATCTTCCACTATTTTAAGACTCAGCCAAGTTTATTTTACTTTAACACTTGAATTGATATTCCTAACAATATTTGGGCTGAGCATCATGTTTTACTGTTGCACTAGTGGCTTATGTGATTTTGTTGACTGAGTTAGGCCGAGGGCCTGTATTGTGAGGATACTTTTGGATCGGGCTGCACGCCGCAGCTATATATATATATATATATATACGGATTTGGGCTGCACACCGCAGCAGTGTTATACTGATACTGGTATGAGGCCAAGGGCCTAAATTTGATGCCACGAGATGGCTTGATATTGCGCTTGGGCCGTAAGGGGCCCCTCCGGAGTCTGCACCCCCACAGTGAGCACAGGTACCCATACGTATCGGGCTACACGCCGCAGCGAGATATGGATCGGGCTGCACGCCGCAGCGAGATGTGGATCGGGTTGCGCGCCGCAGCGGTTACTATACGATACTGTTTTGAGAGTGCTTCTGAGAGTGAGCCCGAGGGGCTGGTACTGTTTTGAGATATTGCCCGAGGGGCAAACTTTTATGTCCTCATTTGCATATTTACTTGTCTTTTTACCTGTCATACCGTGGTATTTGTGCCCGAGGGGCAGAATTTTGTGCTTATCGGCACTAACTGTTTCAAATCATTTCATAACCGTTGAAAAGATCATTTTCAAAGAGTATTACACTGAGCCAAATATTTCTAAAGATTTCACCGATTCACTGTTTTCTCAAAGGATTTTTGCCCTGCTTCCATATAGTGTGATGGTGTGCTTTACGTGATTTCTTACTGCTCAGCTGTTATTTACTCTTATTACTCACTGAGTTGGAGTACGCACTTTACTCCCTGCACCTCGCGTGCAGATGTAGGTATCTATTCACCCGGTAGCGGGTTTTGGCTGATCAGAGGCAGGGTTATATGAGTCAAAGAGGTGACTGCCAGCGTTCGCGGCACCATTTTTCTTTTCCTTGTTCGTTATTCCGGTTTTGTTTATATTAGACTTTGTAGTGAAATTACTTTCTGATAGATGCTCATGACTTGTAACACCCCGGTTTGGGCTGTGTCGGGATGGTTCTTCTATTATTATCTATGCTTCCGCGAATTTATTGTTATTAAATCACGCTTCATAATTGTTTAATGGTAAATAAATGCTTAAAAGAGGTGTTCTGTATTGGTCTGGCTGGTCTTGTCTTCACGAGAGGCGCCATCACGGCCGGGTATGGGATTTGGGCCGTGACAATTACTATTCCATTTACTACGGTTCCACTAGTTAATTATATTTTTTCTCTTTATAGTTATATTGAACGTCTATATAAATAGTAGCCAATATATAATTTCATTCATTAAGATCGTACGTATCGGCCACTAATTATTCATAGCAACCATTACTATTCCATTTACAATGGTTCCACTAGTTAATTATATTTTTGCTCTTTATAGTTATATTGAACGTCTATATATATAGTAGCTAATATATATTTTCATTCATTAAGGTCATACGTATCTGCCACTAATTATTCATAGCAACTATATAATTCAATTGACTAAGGTTGTAATGTTTATTTCATTGTTGCTCTTTATAGTTATATTGAACGTCTATATATATAGTAGCCAATATATAATTTCATTCATTAAGGTCAAACGTATCGGCCACTAATTGTCACGACCCCAATTCGCCCTCCGTGAACTATCGTGACGGCACCTAGTCTCTACGACTAGGTAAGCCTAACAAATTGCGAAAAAAGAAATAACAGAATAAAACTAGCCAAAAACTGCGGAATAACATAATGAAATATTTAAGATGTCGCTCGGCATATACCATACAAACTCTCAAACTGTAACTACATTTTCCAAAACCCGGAATCTCATGAAATCACAAGCTGTGGAATAACTACAGTGTTCTAACTCCAGAGTGTCGAAACAAAAGTAAATACAGAAGGGCTAATACTATGAGAGAGAATGGAAAGGGACTCCTCGGTCTGCGGACGCGGCAAATATACCTCGAAGTCTCTGATGGATCACCTCCCCACAAGGGTAGTAGGGCTGAGCGAAGTACCTGGATCTGCACATGAAAAACATGCGCAGAAAGGGCATGAGTACACCACAGCGGTACTCAGTAAGTGCCAAGCCTAACCTCGGTCGAGTAGTGACGAGGAAGGTCAGGGCCCTACTGATTATAGCTGAAAAACGAGATAAAACAGTATAGAATACGACAATATAATTAAATGCTAACGGTATGAAGTAACACAGGATAATAAGAATAACAACAACTATACAGAGACAAAAGTAATCACGGAAAAAATACAGCTCACATAGAGATAACAACCGGGGATCTCCCAGGATACCGTCCTGTTGTCCCAAATATAAATGTCCAGTGGATCTCCCGGGATACTGTCCCGTAGTCCAACTCATAGTGCGCGGGGATCTACCGGAATCTCGATCCGTAGTCCCAAATGTAAATACCCAGTACTGGGTGAATCTACCGGGTGCAGTCCCATAGTTCCAATATAAAAATGTAGGGGGATCTACCGGAATACAAATCCGTAGTCCCAAAGTAAACAGGCAGGGGGATCTCCCGGGATACCGTCCCGTAGTCCCAAAGTAAACACACAACAGCCACACGAAGAATACTCAATTCAATTCAAATTTCATACCAAGGTAAAACAAGTATTTCTAACCTAGCATGCTGCACATAATCCAAAAAAGGCAGTTTGAGCAATTAAGCAATTAAGTCAATTAGACATGCTTCCCTAAGCTAACAGCAAGCTTAAATTTGCAAGTAGTATAAACAGGAAAGGAAACACAATTTTTAGTTACTTAATGAAAATAGGATTTTCAACAATTAGCACAAGTACGCACTCGTCGCCTCACATACAAGGGATTTCAAATATCAAATATACCAAATCCTATGGGGAGTTCCCCCACACAAGGTTAGGCAAGCCACTTACCTCGAACCGGCTCAAAATCAACCCGAAAACCACGCTCTCGCCACGAGTACTCGACAACAAATGGCCCAAATCTATTCAAATCAATTGCATAATGTAAATATAACTTCAAGTAACTGACTCCACTAATTAATTCTAAGCTAATGCGCAAAATTAGGAAAAATGACCAAAATGCCCATCGGGCCCACATCTCGGAATCGGGTAAAATTTACAAATTCAGAATCCTCACACTCTCACGAGTTCATACATACCAAAATTATCCAAATCCGATGTCAAATCCCCAATCAAAACTCGAAACTTAGGCCTAAGAACTTTTTCAAAATTTTCCCAGTTTCTCACCTCAAATCCGAAATTAGATGATGAATTCACGTTTAGATTAATGGGTTATAAGCAAAAAGGAGTTAAGAATCATTACCCGCAAACTCCCTCCGAAAATCTTTCCAAAATTCGTCTCCTACCGAGTTCCCAATTCAATTTTGCCATATGAAACCAAAACCCTCGATTTTGAACTTTATGTTCTGAACTGCGGAACCGCATCTGCGGCCCTAGGACCGCACCTGCGGTCCCGCTTCTGCGAAGACCAAGTCGCACCTGCGACTTTTAATTAAATCGAGACTTTTCCCACCTGCGAGTTCCTTTCCGTAGATGCGGTACCGCTTCTGCGGTGCCTTGGCCGCATCTGCAATCAAATCCCATTTTGCCTCAAACCGCATCTGCGGTACTTCCACCGCTTCTGCGGTGCCGCACCTGTGGTCCAGTACACGCAGGTGCGGTTATGACAGGTTCAGCCAACTTCATATTTCTCCTAAGTCCAATTCAACTTCCGTTAAGCAGCCGAAACTCACCCGAGGCCCCCAGGACCTCAACCAAACTTGCCAACCAATCCTAAAACATCATTCAAACTTGTTCCAACCTTCGGAACGCTCAAAACAACATCAAAACACCAATTAAACATCGGATTCAAGCCTAAGAACTCAAAAAACTCTCAAATTACGCTTTCGATCAAAACGTCTATCAAACCTTGTCCGAATGACTTGAAATTTTGCAAGCACGTCACATTCAACACTACGGAGCTACTCCAACTTCCGAATTCCATTTCGACCCCGATATCAAAATCTCACTATCGAACCAGAAACTTCAAAAATTCAACTTTCGGCATTTCAAGCCTAATTAAGCTATGGACCTCCAAAACACAATCCGAACACGCTCCTAAACCCGAAATCACCCAACGGAGCTAACGGAAACAACGGAATTCCATTCTGAGGCCGTCTTCACGTTGTTCTGACTACGGTCCAAATTTTAAAACTTAAACTCTCATTTAGGGACTAAGTGTCCCAAAACTCTCCGAAACTCCAAATAAATCCTCCCGGCAACTCACAATAGTAGAAACAAACATAGGGAATGCAGTTAATAGGGGATCGGGGCGTTAATTCTTAAAATGACCGGCCGGGTCGTTACATCCTCCCACACTTAAACATTCGTTCCTCCTCGAACGAGCATAAAGATATACCTGAAGTAGTGAATAGATGAGGGTAACGGCTGCTCATATCCTGCTCGGTCTCCCAAGTCGCCTCCTCGACCGGCTGACCCCGCCACTGAACCTTCACTGATGTAATGTTCTTTGACCATAGCTTTCGAACCTGCCTGTCCAATATTCCACTGGCTCCTCAACATAAGATAGATCCTTGTCCAACTGGACTAAACTGAAATCCAACACGTGCGATGGATCACCGTGATACCTCCGGAGCATCGAAACATGAAATACCGGATGAACTCCTGCCAAGCTAGGAGGTAAGGCAAGCTCATACGCAACCTCCCCAACATGCCTCAATATCTGAAAAGGGCCAATATACTCGGACTCAACTTCCCTTTATTCCCAAATCTCATAACGCCCTTCATAGGCGAAACCCGAAGCAGAATCCGCTCTCCAACCATATAGGAAACATCACGAACCTTCCGGTCCGCGTAACTCTTCTGTCTGGACTGGGCTGTACGGAGTCTATCCTGAATCACCTTAACCTTCTCCAAAGCATCCTGAACCAAGTCTGTGCCTAATAATCTAGCCTTACCTGGCTCAAACCAACCCACCGGGGATCTACACCGCCTACCATATAAAGCCTCATACGATGCCATCTGAATACTGGACTGATAACTGTTGTTGTAGGCAAACTCCGCCAATGGTAAGAATTGATCCCAAGACCCTCCAAGCTCAATCACACACGCACAGAGCATATCCTTAAGAATCTGAATAGTGCGCTCGGACTGTTCGTCTGTCTGAGGGTGAAATATTATGCTCAACTTCACCCGAGTACCCAACTCGTGTTGTACGGCTCTCCAGAACCGTGATGTGAACTGGGTACCTCTATCTGAAATGATGGAAACTAGAATACCATGCAGACGGACAATCTCCCGGATATAAATCTCCGCCAACCGCTCTGAAGAATAGGTAGTACTCACAGGGATGAAATGCGCGGACTTGGTCAGACGATCCACAATCACCCAAATGGCATCGAACTTCCTTACAGGAATGAAATGCGCGGACTTGGTCAGCGGACTTGGTGCTCATACTTTACCTGCTGACAATTGAGGCACCGAGCTACAAACCCAACTATATCTTTCTCCATCCGCCTCCACCAATAGTGCTGCCTCAAATCCTGGTACATATTTGCGGCACCCGGATGAATGGAATACTGCGAACTATGGGCCTCCTCTAGAATCAACTCCCAAATCCCATCAACATTGGGTACACAAACCCGACCCTGCATCCTCAATACCCCGTCATCACCAATAGTCACGTCTCTGGCATCGCCATGCAGAACCTTATCCTTGAGGACAAGCAAATAAGGGTCATTAAACTAAAGGTGTTAATCGGACCGGGCTGACCCGCTAACAACCCGGTTCAACCCGGGTCAGCCCGGTCCAGCCCGTTACTGTAGCAAAAAAAGCGGGTTGGGACGGGTTGGGCGGGGGGTGGGCTACAAACGTTAATTTTTTTTTAAACGGGTGACCGAACCCGCAACAACCCGTTAAGCCCTTAACGGGTTCTTAACGGGCTACAGCCCAGTTCAGCCCGTTAACCCGTAATATAATTTTTTTTTTATTAAAATCTGACCGTTGCCAACGGTCAAATACCAAAAAAGACTGTTGGCCAACGGGTTTTTCTGCCCCAACAACCACTTTTTTTCTTCTTTATTTATATTTTAGCCCCCACCCCTTATAATTTGTAAATTGCAATTGTAGCCTTTTAAAAACTATAAATTCCCCCCTTTCTTCTTCATTATTCCTCACAATTCAATTCATTTTCTCTCTAATTCTCTCTCAATTCTCTCTTGATAATATTCCCAATTACTCATTATTTCAAGCTTTCAACTTTCAAGTTTCATCAAATATTTAGTTTTGTCATTACAAAAGTATATTATCATAAATTTCTAATTCAATTATTCAAGTGAAGTGTGGCATCAATTATCAAGTATCAAGTTATCAATTGAAGTTTGAGTTTCTACTTTCTATATCAAATTTAGTGCGGCATTCGGAATCCCGGTACACTCGTTCCATCCCTTTCTCTTTATTATTTAGAATTATTATTTGAATTTTTTATTTTAAATTACGTAATGGAGCGGCCAAAAAAGCTTGCACTACTAGTAGAGGTGGTAGTAAGAAAAATTTCAAAAGAATAAGAGGTGGTTCTTCTTCTAGTAGTTTTACACATGTTTCTGAAAGTTCACCCGAAAATTTAAATGTAGATTATGAGCTACTTCAAGAAAATTATGGTATTGATGATGATTTAGATGATATTTTAAATGATATTCCATCACCCGATAATCTTGAAACACCACCACCTAATGCTAGTCAAACACAAAATATTAGGGGTGGAAGTGCAAGTAAGTCTCCTTTGCCTATTAAAAAGAATCGAAGATTAAGAAGTAAGTGTTGGAATTTTTTTGATAGACTAGAAAATGAGAAAAATTATGTAAAATGTAAAATATGTAAGGAAGTTTATAAACATGAGCCCGGTAAGAATGGAGGAACGGGTCAACTTCGTAGGCACATGGAAGAAATTCACCCTATTGACTGGGGAGTAGGCGATGAAGGTGGGCAACAAAAACTTAACCCGACCACTGGGGGTTATTGGGTAAATACGATATTAAAAAAGACCGAGAAGAATTAGCTAAAATGATTGTTTTAGGTTGTTTACCTTTTAATTTTGCTTCTTCACCATATCTTGTTACTTATATTCAAAGAATTTATAACCCTATGTTTAAAGGTATTCCTAGAAGTACTTGTAGATCTGATATCTTTAGGCTTTATGGACAATATCAGACATATATACGTTATTTGTTCGCAAGTCTTCCTTGTAAAGTTTCTCTTACTTCTGATATTGGTCGTGCTGTAAATGGAAATGATTATTTAACTGTTACATGCCATTGGATAAATGATAATTTTTGTATGCAAAAACGTATTATTGCTTTTAAATATGATGAAGATCAAAGTCATACCGGTGCATTTATAAGTAATACTATCCAGGATACGATCAAACAAGGAAGACCGAGAAACCGCACAAGCAAGGACCCGACTGGGTTCCGAAAGATCCAATCTCACAAACTAACTGGCTAAGGCCTGTACATCCATCGCCATGGGCCTCTCTGCTGCTGGTAAATAAGCCAAACTCTCCGCCCGGCGACTCAAAGCATCGGCTACCACATTGGCCTTGCCCGGGTGATACAAAATAGTGATATCATAGTCCTTCAGCAGCTCTAACCACCTCCTCTAACGCAAATTAAGGTCCTTCTGCTTGAACAGATGTTGCAAACTCCGGTGATCAGTATAAATCTCACAAGGCACACCGTACAAATAATGACGCCAGATCTTCAAGGCGTGAACAATAGCAGCTAACTCGAGATCATGGACAGGGTAATTCTTCTCATAAACCTTCAACTGTCTGGACGCGTAGGCAATCACCCTACCGTCCTGCATCAATACCGCTCCAAGGCCAACCCTCGAGGCATCACAATAGACAGTATAAGACCCCGAACTGGTAGGCAATATCAAAATTGGAGTTGTAGTCAAAGCTGTTTTAAGCTTCTGAAAGCTCTCCTCACACTCTTCCGTCCACTAGAACGGAGCACCCTTCTGGGTCAGTGTGGTAATATGTGATGCAATAGATGAAAACCCCTGAACAAATTGACGGTAATAACCTGCCAAGCCAAGAAAACTACGGATCTCTGTAGCTGAGGATGGTCTGGGCCAACTCTGCGCTGCTTTCACTTTCTTCGGATCCACCTTTATCCTCTCACTAGATACCACGTGACCCAAGAATGCCACGGAATCCAACCAGAACTCACATTTTGAGAACATAGCATATAATTTCTTCTCTCTCAAAGTCTGAAGCACTGTCCTCAGGTGTTGCTCATGATCTTCCCGACTCCGAGAATATACCTGAATGTCATCAATAAAGACAATGATGAATGAGTTAAGATATGCCCGAAATACACTGTGCATCAAATGCATGAAGGCTGCTAGGCATTGGTCAGCCCAAATAACATAACAAGGAACTCGTAATGACCATACCGAGTCCTGAAGGCAGTCTTCGGGATATCTGGCTCCCGAATCTTCAACTGATGATAGCCTGAACGCAAGTCAATCTTAGAAAACACACAAGCACCCTATAAATGATGAAACAGGTCATCAATACGAGGCTAATGGTTCTTCACTGTAACCTTGTTCAACTGGCAATAATGAATACACATACGCATAGAACCATCCCTTTTCTTCACAAATAAGACAGGAGCACCCCAAGGTGATACACTGGGCCGAATGAAACCCTTATCAAGAAATTCCTGTAACTGCTCCTTCAACTTCTTCAACTCAGGAGGAGCCATACGGTACAGAGGAATAGAAATGGGCTGAGTGCCCGGCAACAGATCAATGCCAAAATCAATATCTCTATCGGGTGGCATGCCCGAAAGATCAGCTGGAAACACATCAGAGAAATCCCGTACTATTGGGACTGAATCAACTATAGGGGTATCAATACTAACATCTCTCACATAAGCTAGATACGCATCACACCACTTCTCAACCATACGCTGAGCCTTAAGGAAAGAAATAACTCTACTGGGAGTGTGATCTAAAGCACCCCTCCACTCTACTCACGGTACACCTGGCATAGCCAGCGTCACGGTTTTCGCGTGACAATCAAGAATAGCATAATGGGGCGAAAACCAGTCCATGCCCAAGATAGCATCAAAGTCTACCATGCTCAGCAATAACAAATCGGCTCTGGTCTCAAAACCACTAAGAGCAATCAAAAACGACTGATAAACGCGGTCCATAACAAGAGAATCTCCAACAGGAGTAGAAACATAAACATGAGAACTCAAAGAATCCCAAGATATGCCCAAATACGGGGCAAAATAAGAGGACACATAAGAATAAGTGGAGCCTGGATCGAATACAACCGATGCATCTCTATGACAGACCAGGATAGTACCTGTGATGACAGAATCGGAGGCGACAACCTCAGTACGAGGGGCATAGTATCTGGCCTGGCCTCCCCCTCGAGGGCGACCTCCACCTCTAGCTGGCTAAGCAGGTGGGGTAGCAACTGGTGTTGTGATCATAGCCTGTAAACTCTGCAGGGCGCGATGTGGCTGAGAAGTCTATGGAGATGCATCCCTCCCAAGTCTAGGGCAATCCCTCACCATATGGCGTGTGTCACCATACTCAAAAAAAGCTTTGGGAGGATGTGGCAGCTATGACTAGCTCGGGCCAGGTCTGCTGGAAACACCTCGCAGGAGGCGCACTGGACACTGGAGGTGCATAATAAGGCTCCTGAGGCCTAGGAGGAGCTGGAATACCACTGGCTGCTAGAAGAGCTCAATGAACGGGGAGAATCATATAACCCCTACCATGACGAGCTGAAGCTGGGGCACGGGCACCAGAATAGTGACCCGACTCTCGAGACCTCTTGGTCCCCCTCTCCTCTCTATCCCGAGCATGCATACACTCTACTCTCCTAGTAATGCTCACCACCTGCTGTTAAGAAATCAACTCCCGAGCCATACTAGACCTGATGCTGGGAATGAGCCCCTCAATAAATTGGCGAACCTTCTTGCGAGCAGTAGAAACCAAAGCTGGTGCATGTCTAGCCAAGCCGGTGAAACGGACAGCATACTCCAAGACAGTCATAGTACCCTGGCGCAAGTGCTCAAACTCTGCGCACCAAGCATCCCTGAGACTCTGGGGAACATACTCTCTCGTGAACATATCTGAAAACTAAGCCCAAGTCAGGGAAGCTACCTCATCCGAACTGTCTAACTCATAAGCACGCCACCACTGATAGGCGGCTCCTCGAAGCTAAAAGGTAGTGAAGGAAACCCCGCTCGATCCTGATATACCCATGGTACGGAGGATACGGTAGCACTCCTCTAGAAATCCAAGAGCATCATCTGAGGCTAGTCCACTGAATGTAGGAGGCTGATACTTCTTAAACCTCTCAAGCCTCTTCTGCTCCTCCTCTAAAGCTACTGCCCTTTCATCGGGCTGAACTGGGGCTACAGGCTGTGCTGGTATAATCTCTGGGATCTGCTCAACATGCACTCGCTGCTCAGGAGTGCGGGCGGTGGGAGTCTGTGCTCTTCCAGCCTGGAATGTGGCTGCAGCAAGGGGAAGCAACCCTTCCTGAGCTAGAGTGGTGTACATAGTCATAAACTGTGCTAGAGTCTCCTGGAGTGCTGGAGTAGTAGTAGCTGTGGGCGTATCAGGTGCCTGGGCTCCAGCTAGAACTGCTGGTGGCTCTTCTGAAGCAGCTCGCGTGGGTGCTCTGGCTGCACCGCATGCACGTCCTCGGTCTCTACCCCGGCCCCGACCACTGACGGCTCCAGTAGGGGGCGCGGGTGCCTGATCATCTCGGTAGCACGTGTCCTCACCATCTGTGAGAGAATAGAAGATAGAAGTTTAGAATTGTGATATCAAAAATCTCGCACGACAAGGAAATCAAATGAAGTGGAATTTTTCCTAACAGTTACATAGCCTCTCGTAGATAAGTACAGACATCTCCGTACCGATCCACGAGACTCTAATAAACCAGCTTGTGATTCATGACTCCTATGAACCTAGAGCTCTGATACCAACTTGTCACGACCCAGTTCGCCCTCCGTGAACTATCGTAACGGCACCTAGTCTTTACGACTAGGTAAGCCTAACAAATTGCGGAAAAAGAAACAACAGAATAAAACTAGCCATAAACTGCGGAATAACATAATGAAATATTTAAGATGCCGCTTGGCATATACCATACAAACTCTCAAACTATAACTACATTTCCCAAAAACCAGAATCTCACGAAATCACAAGCTGTGGAATAACTACAGTGCTCTAACTCCAGAGTGTCTAAACAAAAGTAATACAGAAGGGCTAATACTATGAGAGAGAATGGAAAGGGACTCCTCGGTCTGCGGACGCGGCAGATATACCTCGAAGTCTCTGATGGATCACCTCCCCTCAAGGGAAGTAGGGCTGAGTCGAAGTACCTGGATCTGCACATGAAAAACATGCGCAGAAAGGGCATGAGTACACCACAGCGGTACTCAGTAAGTGCCAAGCCTAACCTCGGTGGAGTAGTGATGAGGAAAGTCAGGGCCCTACTGATTATAGCTGAAAAATAAGATAAAATGGTATAGAATACAACAATATAATTAAATGCTAATTGTATGAAGTAACACAGGATAATAAGAATAACAACAACTATTACAGAGACAGAAGTAATCACGGAAAGAATACAACTCACATAGAGATAACAACCGGGGATCTCCCAGGGTACCGTCCTGTAGTCCCAAATATAAATATCCAGTGGATCTCTCGGGATATCGTCCCGTAGTCCAACTCATAGTGTGCGGGGATATACCGGAATCTCGATCTGTAGTCCCAAATATAAATACCCAGTACTGGGGGAATCTACCGGGTGCAGTCCCGTAGTTCCAATATAAAAGTGCAGGGGGATGTACGGGAATACAAATCTGTAGTCCCAAAGTAAACAGGCAGGGGGGGTCTCCCGGGATACCGTCCCGTAGTCCCAAAGTAAACACACAGCAGCCACACGAAGAATACTCAATACAATCCAAATTTCATACCAAGGTAAAACAGGTATTTCAAACCTAGCATGCTGCACATAATCCAAATAAGGCAGTTTGAGAAATTAAACAATTAAGTCAATTAGATATGCTTCCCTAAGCTAACAGCAGGCTTAAATTTACAAGTAGTATAAACAGGAAAGGAAACACAATTTTTAGTTACTTAATGAAAACAGGATTTTCAACAACTAGCACAAGTACGCACTCATCACCTCACGTATAAGGCATTTCAAATATCAACAATACCAAATCCTAAGGGGAGTTCCCCCACACAAGGTTAGGCAAGCCACTTACCTCGAACCGGCTCAAAATCAACCCGAAACCACGCTCTTGCCACGAGTACTCGACCCCAAATGGCCCAAATCTATTCAAATCAATTGCATAATGTAAATAAAACTTCATGTAACTGATTCTACTAATTAATTCTAAGCTAATGCGCGAAATTAGAAAAAATGACCAAAATGCCCCTCAAGCCCACATCTCGGAATCGGGTAATATTTTCAAATTCAGAATCCTCACACTCTCACGAGTTCATACATACCAAAATTATCCAAATCCGATGTCAAATCCCCAATCAAAACTCGAAACTTAGGCCTAAGAACTTTTCCAGAATTTTCCCCAATTTCTCACCCCAAATCCGAAATTAGATGATGAATTCATGTTTAGATTAATGTGTTATTAGCAAAAAGGAGTTAAGAATCATTACCCGCAAATTCCCTCCGAAAATCTTTCCAAAATTCGTCTCCTACTGAGCTCCCAATTCAATTTTGTCATATGAAACCAAAACCCTCGATTTTGAACTTTATGTTCTGAACAGTGGAACCGCATCTGCGGTCCCGCTTCTGCGAAGACCAAGTCGCACCTGCGACTTTTCATTAAACGGGGACTTTCCGCACCTGCGAGTTCCTTTCCGCAGATGCGGTACCGCTTCTGCGGTGCCTTGGCCGCATCTGCGGTCAAATCCCATTTCACCTCAAACCGCATCTGCGGTATTTCCACCGCTTCTGCGGTGCCGCACCTGTGGTCCAGTACACACAGGTGCGGTTATGACAGGTTCAACCAACTTCATATTTCTCCTAAGTCCAATTCAACTTCTGTTATGCACCTGAAACTCACCCGAGGCCCACGGGACCTCAACCAAACCTGCCAACCAATCCTAAAACGTCATTCAAACTTGTTGTAACCTTTGGAACGCTCAAAACAACATCAAAACACCAAATAAACATCGGATTCAAGCCTAAGAACTCCAAAAACTCTCAAATTACGCTTTCGATCAAAAAGTCTATAAAACCTCGTCTGAATGACCTGAAATTTTGCAAGCACGTCACATTCAACACTACAGAGCCACTCCAACTTCCAAAATTTCATTTCGACCACGATATCAAAATCTCACTATCGAACCGGAAACTTCAAAAATTCAACTTCGGCATTTCTAGCCTAATTAAGCTACGGACCTCCAAAACACAATCCGGACACGCTCCAAAACTCGAAATCACCCAACGGAGCTAATAGAATCAACGGAATTCCATTCCGAGGCCGTCTTCACACTGTTCCGACTACGGTCGAAATTCTAAAACTTAAACTCTCATTTAGGGACTAAGTGTCTGAAAACTCTCCAAAACTCGAAATAAATCCTCCCGGGAACTCACAATAGTAGAAGAAAACACGGGGAATGCAGTTAATAGGGGATCGGGGCGTTAATTCTTAAAACGACCGTCGGGGTCGTTACACTAATTATTCATAGAAACTATATAATTCTATTGACTAAGGTTGTAATGTTAGTTTCATTGTTGCGCTTTATAGTTTTATTGACCGTCTATATATATAGTAGCCAAGATATAATTTCATTCATTAAGGTCATATATTATTTTATTCATTAAGGTCATACGTATCGGCCACTAATTATTCACAGCGTCCATTACTATTCCATTTACTATGGTTCCACTAGTTAATTATATTTTTGATCTTTATAGTTATATTTAACATCTATATATATAGTAGCCAATATATAATTTCATTCATTAAGGTCATACGTATCGGCCACTAATTATTCATAGCGACCATTAGTATTCCATTTACTACGGTTCCACTAGTTAATTATATTTTTTCTCTTTATAGTTATATTGAACGTCTATATATATAGTAGTCAATATATAATTTCATACATTAAGGTTGTACGTATCGGCCAATAATTATCCATAGCAACTATATTGTAACGACCCGACCGGTCGTTTTGAGCTCTAGCACGGTGTTCGGCAGTTTGAGGCCATGAGCAGTTTTGCATCAGGTATTATAACTGTAGGCATGGTCAAAATTGAGTTCCGGGAATTTCGGAGTTGATTTGGAAAGAGAATTCGCATTTCAGAAGCTTTAAGTTGGAGGAATTGACAAGGATTGGATTTTTGAGTAAACGACCTCGGAATAGGGATTTGAAGGTTCCAGCAGGTTCGTATAATGATTTTGGACTTGGGCGTATGTTCGGATCGGGTTTTGGTTGACTCGAGAGCATTTCGACACCTATTGTGTAAGTTAGCATTTTGAAAGAATTTCATAAGTTTGGGTTTAAGTGCATTTCAGTGTTTACCGATGTCCGTTTAGGATTTCGAGTCTGGGAATAGCTCCGTATGGTGATTCTATTATTGGGAGCATGATCGAAAGTGGATTTGGAGGTCCGCAGGTCATTTAGGAGTCATTTGGCGAAAGTTAGAAATTTGAAGGTTTTTGAGAAGTTTGATTGGAAGTGGACTTTCTGATATCGGGGTCGGGTTCTGATTACGAAAGTTGGAATAGATCTGTAATGTCGAATATGTCTTGTGTGCAAAACTTGAGGTCAATCGGACGTGATTTGATAGGTTTCGGCATCGAATGTAGAAGTTTGAAGTTCTAAAGTTCATAAGCTCTAATTGGGGTGTGATTCGTGATTTTGACGTTGTTTGATGTGATTTGAGGCCTCAAGCAGGTCCGCATTATGGTTTGGGACTGGTTGGTATAATTGGTCGGGGTCCGGGGGTCTTGGGTGGATTCCGGATGGTTGACGGATCAAACTTGGAATTTGAAGAAGGAAAGAAGCAGCTGACTTCTGGTGTAACCGCACCTGCGAGGCTTGGGCCGCAGTTGCGGAAGAAGCGGCCTTTGTGCCGCAGAAGTGGAAGTGGTTGGGCTAGGCTGGGACCGCAGATGCGGTCATCTCGGTGCAGAAGAGGGACCGCACCTGCGGAAGGAGAAGCGCAGAAGCGAAATGAGGGGGCCTGGTAAAGGACCGCAGATGCGGTAGTGGGGCCGCACCTGCGGAACTGCAGAAGCGGTAGACCGCAGGTGCGGAAATTCTAGAGGCAGTGAGGTTCTTTAAATCGGGGGTTTGATTCATTTCAACCCCATTTCTTCCATTGAATCCGATTTTGGAGCAACATTGAGGTGCCATTTTCACCACCAAGCATGAGGTAAGTGGTTTATACTAGTTTTGAGTTAAATACATGATTGTATATGGATTTGAACATGGAAATTAGTGGAAAACTTGGGGTTTGAGGGAAAACCTAGAAATTTGGTATTCTTGGATTTTGACCACGATTTTGGACATGAAATTGAGAGTAAATTATATATTTGAGTTCGTGAGGTTGTGGGCAAACTTTATCTTCGAAAAATTTCGGAATCCGAGGACATGGGCCCGAGGTCGATTTTGTCAACTTTTCTATCGGGGTTTGAAATTATTATAAATTGGATTATTATGAGTAATTGAATATATATTAATGAGTTTGCATAATTATTGGCTAGTTTTGGAGCGTTATGCATCGCTTTGAATCTTCGGAAAGGCGTGGAATGTCGGTTATGGAACTTCGGAGCGAGGTGAGTCTCCTTTCTAACCTTGTAAGAGGGAATTGTCCCCATAGGTGAATTAATTGGATATGTGCTTCTATTTGTGAGGGCTACGTACGCACGAGCTGACGAGAGTCCGTGCGTAGCTACTATTATGCTTATGTCCAGGTAGTTTAGGACCTAAAAGCATGCTCTACTTGAAATAATTGTAGCTTCATTGATAGTTTAAATTTCTTTAATCGTGTCGAAGTGGTAAATGATTTTCTAAAAGAGTTAAACTTCGTTTTCTCGACTTGTAAAAGAGAAATCAACACCTTCTTGAATAATTGTTTCCCTGATGAAGTCTTGATTGACTGTTTGAATGTGTGTTTCTATGTGTACATGTGTCGCATGTATGATCGCGAGTGGGGTGATTGTTTATTTATATTTGACCGCGTCGCATGTATGATTCGCGAGCGGGGTAATAGATGCATATATGGTTCGCGCCATTCGACCCTCTGGCAGTGCACAGTTTAAATATTGTTGGATCAAGCCGTACGACCTCGGCATGATTTGTGCATGCTTGTATTGCTTGCCTTGAAATTCATAAATGTTGATATTTGTTCTCCCTGGCCTGACATAAATGTATAAATGATGAAAATGAATTTTGGAATTTCCTATGAACGAAAGGATTGTTTACTTGTCTCACGCTATTGAGTTACAACCATTTTTATGAAAATCCTCGATTTACTATATTATTGGTATATTATTGTTGGACCACTAGTAAGTGTCGAAGTCGACCTCTCGTCTCTACTTCTTCGAGATTAGACGCGATACTTACTAAGTACATATTGTTTTTGTACTCATGCTACACTTGCTGTGCATTTTTGTTGCACAGGCACATGTACCTCTAGTGACCTAATGGGCGTAGCAGCATGGATGATACGGAGACTTAGGTGAGCTGCATCTCTTGAGGCGACCCGCAGCCAACATAGTCTCTTTTAGTGTATTGTATTTATTTTCTGTCCAAATTTGTATTCCGGACAGTTATTGTACTTCATTTGATTTCCTAGTGACTGCTCATGCACTCGTGATACCAAGTTCTGGGATGATTTCGGAATTATTCAGTAAATAAATTTTGTAAAGACATCATTATTTATTCAGTGGAGTTTATTATTCATTGTTTAATGTTTAGCAGAAATAATTTTGAAAATTTTAAAACGAGAATTTACTAGTTATATGGTGTTGGCTTGCCTGACAGTGGTGTCCGGCGCCATCACGACCCTTAGTGGATTTTGGGTCGTGACATATATAATTTCACTAACTAAGGTTGTAATGTTAATTTCATTGTTGCGCTTTATAGTTTTATTGGCCTTCTATATATATGGTAACCAATATATATTTCATTCATTAAGGTCATATATAATTTCATTCATTAAGGTCTTACGTATCGGCCACTAATTATTCATAACGACCATTACTATTCCATTTACTATGGTACCACTAGTTAATTATATTTTTACTTTTTATAGTTATATTGAACGTCTATATATATAGTAGCCAATATATAATTTCATTCATTAAGCTAATATATAATTTCATTCATTAAGTTCATACGTATTGCCCACTAATTATACATAGAAACTATATAATTCCATTAACTAAGGTTGTAATGTTAATTATATTATTGCGCTTTATAGTTTTTTTGACCGTCTATCTATATGGTAGCCAATATATAATTTCATTCATTAAGGTCATACGTATCGGCCACTAGTTATTCATAGCAACAAAATTCTAGGCCAATATTTTTATTATATTATTGTAAAATATCAATATACTATATTTTATTGGTTAATCTTTATTATAATCATCATAATATGCTAAAATCATATTACGTGATATTTTTTACCCTTTATGTAAACATTTTTCCTATTATGTTTCCTATCATTCATCAGAACAACCATTCTTCATTTTATTTTCAATGATACATTAAAGACGGAAATCTCAAAAGCCAGAAACGGAAATTGTTATCATTCACTTGTTTAACTGGTCATATATGAAAGGGTTTCCTCTATGAAACTAATAGTTTGAAAAGATCATTTTGTGTGTTTTATATTTGAAAATAAATTTACGAAAAATGCCCTCTTCTATAGTCAAATATTTCTATGAGTGATATGAAATCATAAGAAATAAAGCTAAAGATAATATTAATGGAAACATATGCCCAGTCCTCTTAATTATAAATTTTTATTCTTTATAACTCCTAATATTTTTAAACATATATGCAGTGAAAAAAATGTGATAAAGGAAAAACATGATAAAAAATTTTGACTAAAATTTGAAATAAAATATTTGAAGGGAAACAAAGGGACTCTTAAAATAACGATTTGATGGAGGGGAAACATTTTCGACTCTTTATATATATATATATATATATATATATATATATATATATATATATATATAAACATAAGTTAACCTACATTTCCTACTCTACAAACATCACAAATACTCTAAATATGAATGCTAACAGATGGATTGAAGAGGAATTCTATCCATATGTAACGATCTGGCCGGTCGTTTTTGGAATTTACGCCCCGATCCCCTATTAACTGTTTTCCCCAAGTTTATTTCTGCTATTTTGATTTGCCGGGATGTTCGGTTTTGAGTTTCTAAGAGTTTTGGGACACTTAGTCCCTAAATGAGAGCTTGAGTGTTAGAAAATTGACGGTAGTCGGAACAGTGTGAAGACGGCCTCGGAATGGAAATCTGATGGTTCTGTTAGCTCCGTTAGGTGATTTCGGGTTTGGGGGCATCGTCGGATGTGTTTTGGAGGTCCGTAGATAATTTAGACTTGAAATGCCGAAGATTGAATTTTGGATGTTTCCGGTCCGATAGTGAAATTTTGATCCGAGGGTCAGAATAGAATTCTGGAAGTTGCAGTAGTTCTGTCATGTCATTTGGGGTGTGTGCGTCAAATTTCAGGTCATTCGGACGTGGTTTGGTTAGGTGTTTGATCAAAAGCGTTTTTGAGGAAATTTGGAGTTCTTAGGCTGAAATCCTTGATTAATTCGAGTTTCCGATGTTGTTTTAGGTGGTTTAATGATTGGTACAAGTTTGAATGAGGTATTAGGTGTTATTGGTGCTTTTGGTTGAGGTCCCGAGGGCCTCGGGGTGATTTCGGATGGTTGACGGGAAGGTTGAGGAAGTGTTGCAGCTGCTGTAGCATTGCTGCTTCTGGTATTTTCGCATCTGCGGTTTGGGGAACGCAGATGCGGCGCCGTAGAAGCGGCTAAAGTGCCGTAGAAGTGGCTTTGCTCAATCTTCAGAAACCGCAGATGCGGTTAATAGCTCGCAGAAGCGAAATCGCTCCTGCGGTTGGGGTTCCGCAGGTGCGGAGCCGCAAAAGCGGCGTGGAGACCGCAGAAGCGGATGTTGGTGTTTATTCAAATTCCGCAGATGCGGGAGGAGTACCGCATATGCGGTTTCGCATCTGCGAAAAGGAAATCGCAGATGCGGCTCCTGGTCAATTAAATGAAAGTGGCAGATGCGACGTGGTTTCCGCAGAAGCGGGACCGCAGATGCGGAAACTGCTGGGCAGAAATATGAGATTTCGAGGGTTTTGTTTCAAAAGTTGAAAAATCGATTTGGAGCTCGGGAGAGGGCGATTTTGAGAGGGAATTGAAGAGAAGATCATTGGGTAACGATTCTTTAACCCTTTCTAGTTATATTCCATCAATTTATAGTTAATTTCACCATTTAAATTCGGATTGGGGATGAAAATTGGGGAAAAGTTGGAAGAAAGTTCCTAGACCTAAAATTTGACTTTTGATTGGGAGTTTGACTTTGGATTTGGATAATTTTGGTATGCCTTAACTCATGAGAGTATGAGGATTCTGGAAATATAAATTTTACCCGATTCTGAGATACGGGCCTGAGGGGCATTTTGGTCATTTTACCTAATTTTGCGTCTTAGCTTAAAATTTAATTATAGAATTTATTTGAAGTGTTATTTACATTATGAAATTGAATTGAATAGATTTGGGGCATTTGGAGTCGGATACTCGTGGCAAAGGCGTGGTTTCGGGTTGACTTGCACTTGTTCGAGGTAAGTGGCTTGTCTAACCTTGTGTGGGGGACCTTTTCCCCTTAGGATTGATATTGTGGTATTTGAAATGCCTCGTACGTGAGGTGACGAGCGCGTACTTGTGCTGATTGTTGGAAATCCGGCTTTTCATTAAAAATAACATTGAATTGTGTTCTTCCTTTTCTTACTTACACCGTTTGGAAATTAAACCTGCTGTAGCCTAGAGAAGCATGTCTACTTCTCTAAATTGCTCTATTTGCCTTAACTGCCTTAATTATATTATGTGCACCATGCTATGCTAGGATTACCTGCTTCACTTTGATATGAAATTGATTGGACTGAATTCTTGTTGTTGCTGCGTATTTACTTTGGGACTACGGGACGGTATCCCGGGAGCTCCCCTGCATGTTTACTTTGGGACTATGGAATGGTATTCCGGGAGATCCCCCCTGCACTTTTACTTTGGGACTACGGGACGGTATCCCGGGAGCTCCCCTGTATGTTTACTTTGGGACTACGGAATTGCATTCCGGGAGATCCCCCTGCACATTTATGAGTTGGATTATGGCACTGCACCCGGGAGATCCACTGGATATGACATTTATATTTGGGGACTACAGGACGGTATCCTGGGAGATCCCCGGTTGTTATCTCGGAGCTGAGTTGTGTTCTTTTACTGTGTTTTACTTGCCTTTGTAATAGTTGTTGCCGTCCTTCATATCTCGTGTTATTTATCCACACTGTTATTTCACATTGTTAAACCTTATATCTTATTTAACCTCAGTAGGGCTCTAACCTTCCTCGTCACTACCCAATCGAGGTTAGGCTTGGCACTTACTGACTACCGTTGTGGTTTACTCATGCCCTTCCTGCGCATGTTTTTTATGTGCAGATCCAGGTATCTCTACTCAGGCTTACCATTCTTGAGGCGAGGCGATTCTACGGGACTTCGAGGTATATCTGCCGCGTCCGCAGACCGATGAGTCTCTTCTATTCCTGCTTTTAGTACTTAGCCCTTCTGTACTTTCTGTTATTGTTAGACATTCTGGAGATTAGAGCTATGTAGTGTTATCACAGCTTGTGGATCCGTGAGTTTCCGGGTTTTGGGATATTGTATCAGAATTTGAGAAGTTGTGTGTTTTTATGCCGAGCGGCATCTAAATGTTATTTCTTTCAGTTATTTCGGCTTTTTGATTATTTATTCCACAAGATTAGTTGATTTCCGCATTTATTAGGCTTACCTAGTCATAGAGACTAGGTGCCGTCACGATAGTTCACGGAGGGCGAATTGGGGTCGTGACACCATGGTTTAGGATGAACGTGCCTAGATCGTACATCAAGCACGATCATATGGTAAATTCAATTTTTTTCTTTTTTTAGTTAACATGATATGATTTTTACCCTATCTTTCCATTACTCTTGTGCAGTACCTTTCAAACATTATCTATCAATATCTTCCTCCTAGTATGGTTAAGACATTACTACGATGTAAAGGAAAGTAGTGGAATGTGACTCTAACAGGTGTTGTTTGAAGAAGACTCGTTAAGGGGTGGAAACAATTTGTTGTAGACAACAATCTGAAGAAAGGAAGTGTTCTTCTTTTTGAACTTGTAAAGGCTACATCAAGTGCTATGATATTCGCTCTTGAAGTACTAGGATAGGAACATCTAATGCTTAGGTTTTTCATGTAGTGATTGTGTTCTACCCTTGTCATTAAAATATTTATGGATTAATATGATTTTCTTATAATATTGTCTGTTATTTTTCCTTGTATTATTGATATACTTATTATTTTAAGGAGAGTGGAATTATTGTCTGTGATTTTTGCTTGTTATAGTTTTTTCATGTTTATGAAAATTATTTTATACCTTTAGTATAAGGAAAAAAATGACTAAAACCTAAATTACTGGGAAGAGGACTGAAAATTACACCTCCTCATATTCTTTCAGATGTAATAGAACCCAGAACAAAAAAAAATTAAAAAAAAAACTCTTGAAGATCTTAATACAATTTGGTCATAGAGAATTAGAAAAGTCATCACGAATAACGAAAAGTTATATTAATTAGTGATTTAATGTATTGGAGACCGAAATATTAAATACAATTCAATCACCTCTAGACTCTTCGGATGAAAACAAAAGGGAAAGAACAATGTTACAGCCATGATTCGAACCTGCGTGTGTGAGTATGAAAGGGAAAGAAATTGGAGATTTGATCAACCAGCGGGTCTATGGGGCATTTCTGGTTGGATTCAATATTAGAAATACCTTTATTAGTGAGTTGATAAAAAAAGAGAATAATTTATTAGTGATTGTATTCAATATTACAAATACCTCTCTTTGTTAGAATATAACGTAACTAATCCAAAATCGTGGGGAGAGATAGCAACAATAATGTAGTAGCTAATATGCCATTAAAATCAAACAAACATTATATGAAGAAAAAATTGATATGTTTAAGTTTCAAAAATCATTAAACACCAAAGTTTATACAAAACAAGCAAAATTTCTTCAAAATCAAAAAGTTCTGGACCAAATAAGACAACAATGCAATTAGGCCTACTGAGAACTCCAAGTTTCAGAAATATTCTTTATTATAGTTCCAATTCAGTTTCGACATTGAGATCAATGAAGCTTGACTGTGATTGTGTAGTGTCAATTTGCTGCAATTAAAATCAAAAAAACACTATAAGAAAAGATGATATGTTTAAGTAATAAATCAAATGTAGTCGCAAAATTATAACTCATTCACACCTAGGGTTTAACAACCCGACCGGTCGTTTTGAGATCTAGCGTGTCGTTCGGCAGTTTAAGGCCCTGAACAGCTTCACATCAGGTATTATGACTTGTACGCATGGTCGGAATTAGATTCCGGGAAGTTCGGAGTTGATTTAGAAAGAGAAGTCGCATTTCAGAAGCTTTAAGTTGGAAGAATTGACAAGGATTGGATTTTTAAGTAAACGACCTCGAAATTAGGATTTGAAGGTTCTAGTAGGTTCGTATGATGATTTTGGACTTGGGCGTATGTCCGGATCGGATTTTGGATGACCCGGGAACATTTCGGCGCCCATTGTGTAAGTTAGCATTTTGAAAGTGTCACGACCCAATTCCCACCCGGTCGTGATGGCGCCTCTCGTGAAGACAAGGCCAGCCAACAGAAACAATCAACATTGCTTTTAACATTTTCTTAGCATAAACAGGTTTAATCCATAAATACTGATTAATCACACGTGCGGAAATAAACATAACATAACGGGAAACAACCATCCAAAACTCAGCCCGATGATCGGGGTGTCACAAGTCACGAGCTACTACAGGGTTGATGAAAGATATACTACAAGTCTGGAAAACATAGTCTGAAGATGAATAAAATATGCAAAAGATAAGGAAGAAACGGGGCTGTGGACGTCGACAGCTACCTCGTCTCTCCTGGTCCGCCTGGTCTGGAAGGAAATCAGCGCTCAGGTACGAACTCAGCGGTGCCTGTCTCTGCACACATAGTGCAGGAAGTAACGTGAGTACTCCGACCCAGTGAGTAATAAAAATAAATAACGACTGAGAACATAAAATCCCACAAGGGCACAAATAATGCTATCTCAAGCAGCAACTTCAGCATAATAGTAGAAACCAGTGAAAAATAATAAGAAAAACCTTTTTGAAAATAGTTAAACATCAATTATACTCAATCAGTAAGTCAGCCATTGTTACCTGACCGGTCAGCCATTGTTACCTGACCAAACGCGTACTCCAGTGTCATTGTTACCACTGGTCAATCATAGTTACCTGATTGGTCAGTCATTGTTACCTGACCAACCACGTTTAATAGTGTCATTGTTACCACTGTTCAATATTAAATCACTCTAGATGGGTACCCGCGCTCACTGTGGGTGTGCAGACTCCGGAGGGGGTCCTACAGCCCAAGCGCTATCAACAAGGCCTGAAAGCCTGAACAATATCGATACGAGGCCTGAAAGCCTCCTCACCTCTCTCACCATGCCCTCACATAAGGCCTTCGGCCTCAATCAGTCCAGAAATAGTCAACAGCCCCTCGGGCAACAGTAAAGCATTAATACCCAGCTCAAACAATAGTTCAAATATCAGTTTAAAAATCCAAGTTTGAGTAAATATGGCTGAGTTCGAGAAACGGTGTAAATCACATGGACTGAGTTCAAATAATATTTCAAACAGTGAGGAAAACATTGATGATAGTCCGTAAAGAGTTCAAACAGTCGGCAATAAGTCCCAAATATGGCAATAAGACCAAATCATAGTGAAAACAACAAGTCATTACTAATACGCGGTAAAATATCATCCGGACTGGACCAAGTCACAGTCCCCGATGGTAAATGACCCCGCGCTCGTCATGGAACGCGTGTCTCAACTCAACATAGCACCAAGTTGTGCAGATCCGGGGTTTCAAACCCTCAGAACATCATTTAAAATCATTAATCACCTCTAGCCGGCCGATAATCTAGCTCGCCACGCCTTTCCCTCTCGAATCGACCTCCTCGCGCCTAGGATCTGACCAAAACCACATAGGATACGTCACAATAGGCTAACAGATCGTAACCCAATCGAAAAGACTCGAAAAACAACCAAAATCACGAAGTTGGCAAAACCCGAGCCCCGGGCCCACTACTCGAGAAATTACAAAATTTACATCACCGAATTCCTCGTCTCGCCACGAGTCCATACATATCAAATTCATCAAAATCGGAGTTCAAATGCCCCTCCAAATCCCAATTTTTCATTCCAAAAATATAAGCCCTAGTTCTTCCAATTTTTCCCAATTTTTTTTCAAAGAATTAAAAGTAGATTCTTCAAATAAATGATATTTCTAGACCATAGGACTTACCTCCAATTACTTCCCAGTCAAAATCCTCAAAAATCGCGTCAATAGCTCCCAAGCTCGCTCAACAATGGAGGAAAAATGGTGGAGCTCGCGGATGAATTAAACCCCCTTTAAACCTTCTGCCAACAGTCCTTTTCGCTACTGCGGTCCCGCTAACGCTTATGCGGTTTTTTATTAATTACACAGCTTCTGCTTTTGCGATTCACTATCCGCTTTTGCGGATCTCCCAAGACCGCTTCTGCGGTTAAAAGCACGCTCCTGCGGACCCGCTGATGCGGAAAGGGTCTGCTTATGCGGAACTTTTCACTCAAGCACCAAAATCGCTTCTGCGACCTTATACCCGCTTCTGTGGAACCGCTTCTGCGGTCCATTTCCGCAGAAGCGGAAATACCAGATGACAGCAATTTGCAGACCTGCTACAACTTTAAAAACTCTCGTTTAACCACTCAAATTCACCCCCGAGGCCCCGGGGACCTCAACCAAAAGCACCAACCCATCCTAAAACCTTATTCAAAATTGTTCCAATCCTCAAAACACGTCAAACAACGCTAAAACCATTAAATCACATCGGATTCAAGCCTAAATTTCTTAAAAACTTCCGAAACTCAAATCGATCAAAAACCCAACCAAACGACGTCCAAATGACCTGAAATTTTACCCGCACATCCAAAATCACCTAACGAAGCTACTGCAACTCTCGGAATTCCATTCCGACCCCCGGATCAAAATCTCACCTACCAACCGGAATTCGCCAAAATTCAACATTCGCCAATTCAAGCCTAATTCTACACCGGACCTCCAAATTCAATTCCGATCACACTCCTAAGTCACAAATCATCCCCCGAAGCTAACCGAATCACCAGAATTTACATCCGAGCCCTCTAACTATATAGTCAACTTCCGGTTGACTTTTCCAAAACAAGCTTCCTTCTAAGAGGCTAAGTTCCTCATTTCCAACTAAAACCAATCCAATTCCATCTGATCACCTCTAATACCGACACTAAAATGCAGGGGAACGTAATATGGGGACAACGAGGCGGTAACTCACGTGACGACGGGCCGGGTCGTCACAGAAAGAATTTTATAAGTTTTAGTTGAAGTGCATTTCAGTGATATTGATGTCTGTTTGGGATTCTGAGTCTGGGAATAGCTCCGTATGGTGATTCTGGTATTGGGAGCACGATCGGAAGTGAATTTGGAGGTCCGTAGGTCATTTTGGAGTCATTTGGCAAAAGTTAGAAATTTGAAGGTTTTTGAGAAGTTTGACCGGAGGTGGACTTTTATGATATCGGGGTCGGATTCTGATTTTGAAAGTTGGAGTAGGTCCGTAATGTCAAATATGACTTGTGTGTAAAATTTGAGGTCAATCGGACGTGATTTGATAGGTTTCGATATCGAATGTAGATGTTCGAAGTTCTAAAGTTCATCAAGTTTGAAATGGTGTGTGATTTGTGATTTTAGCGTTGTTGATGTGATTTGAGGCCTTGAGTAGGTCCGCGTTATGTTATGGGACTGGTTGGTATGATTGGACAGGGTCCTGGGGGATTCGGGTGGATTCCGGATGGTTAAAGGATGAATTTTGGAATTTGAAGAAGAAGTAAAATAGCTACCTTCTGGTGTAACCGCACCTGCGAGGCTTGGGCCGCACGTGCGAAGCCGCAGAAGCAGCCATGAGGAACGCAGATGTGGTGTTGGGCTAGAAGTGAAGAGACCGCAGATGCGGTTATATAGTCGCAGAAGCGGGACCGCACCTGCGGTAGGTAAGGTGCAGAAGCGAAAAGGGCAGCCAGGTGAGAAACCGCAAAAGCAGTAGTGGGGCCGCACCTGCGGAACTGCAGAAGCTGTCAAGTGACCGCAGGTGCGGAAATGCTGGAGGTAGTGAGGTTCTTTAAATCGGGAGTTTGGCCCATTCTCTTCCATTCACTCTTGTTTGGACAATTTTTGGAGAGCTTCAAGTGGGGGGTTTCATCATCAATGACAAGGTAAGTTATCCCCACCTATCTTGAGTTAAATACATTGATTATGTATAGATTTTAGCATGAAAATGGGTAGAAATTTGGGAGTTTTAGGATGTAACGATCCGACCGGTCATTTTGAGCTTTTGCACTTTGGTCGTCAGTTCTCGGGCATGACTTGCCCCGTGTGATGTAATATGACTCATGTAAATCGTTGGTTTTGGTTTTCAGGGTAATCGGGATGAAATTGGAAGAACAATTCTCAGTTGAAGCTTGAAATTTGAAAGGTTTGACCAATATTTGACTTGTTTGTATATGATCTCGGATCGAAATTTTTATGATTTGGTTAGCTCCATTAGGTGATTTGAGACTTGGGAGCGTTATCGGAATACATTTTGGGAGTCCGTGGAAGGTTTAGACTTGAATTGGCGAAATTGAGATTTCGGCGTTTTCCGGTTGTTAGGTGAGATTTTGATTTAGAGGTCAGAATGAATTTTCGAAAGTTGCAGTAGTTCCATTATGTCATTTGGATGTGTGTGCAAAATTTCAGGTCATTCGGACGTGGTTTGGTCGGGTTTTTGATCAAAAACGTAATTTAAAAGATTTTGGGATTCTTAGGCTTGAATCCGATGCAAATTTAATATTTTGATGTTGTCTTGAGTGGTCTGAAGGTTGGAACAAGTTTGAATAAGGTATTAGGATATGTTTGTGTCTTTGGTTTAGATCCCGGGGGCCTCGGGTGAGTTTCGAGGGGTTGAACGGATCATTTCGAAGTTGAGAAAGTTGCAGATTTGAGTTCCAGCAGTTGCAGGTATTTTGGTCTTCGCGTTCGCGAGTAGACCCTCGCGTTCGCGAAGGGTCAGGAAGGGAGGCGTCAGGGTTGGCCTTCGCGTTCGCGAAGGGGATTCCCCGCGTTCGCGAAGGGCCGGGTTAGCATGCATCACATTCGCGAGAGGTATTGTTGCGTTCGCGTAAGTCTGAGAGGCTGAAGCATCGCGTTCGCGATGGTGGGGTCGCGTTCGCGTAGGAGAGTTTTGGTCAGCGGAATTTTTGTGCTTCGCGAACGCGAGGCTTTGACCGCGTTCGCGAAGAAGGATTTTTATGCCTGGGCAGAATGTTTTAAAAGGGCTATTCCGCGATTTGAGGCTAAGAACCTCCATTGTTGAGCGATTTTGAAGCTTGGGAGAGCAAATTGAAGAGGGAATTCAAGAAGATTTCTTGGAGGTAAGATTTTTGAACTCAAAACTCGATTCTTGTGTGAATTCCACCTAGTAAATCATGAAAATTAAGCCTAATGGTGAAGAACTAGGGCTTGGAAATTGGATTTTTGAATTGGAATTTGAAGGACCATTTGGGGTCGGATTTGAACACTTTTGATATGTATGGACTCGCGGGGAGATAAGGAATCTATTGATGTAAAAATTTCTGAGTTTCGGGAAGTGGGATCGGGGCTCGGGTTTTGGTAATTTCGGGATTTGTACCCTTAATTGATTGTTTTCGCTTGGGCTTTGTTCCCTTGGCATATTTTGACGTCCTCGTTCTGATTTTGGATAGATTCGACGCGCGTGGAGGCCAATTCGAGGGGTAGGGGCGTCGCAAGCTAGAGATTTAGCCGGTTCGAGGTGAGTAATGGTTGTAAATGATGTTCTGAGGGTTTGAAACCCCAGATTGCACATCGTAGTGCTATATTGAGGTGAGGCACACGCTTGATGACGAGCGTGGGGTCGTGCACTATTGGGGATTGTGACTAGGTCCGTCCCGTACGATTGTTAAGTCGCGTATTTGATTTGAAATCTTATGATATTCCATATTTTTAGAGATTGATATTATATTTTGGGTTGTATACCATGTTTGGGGCCTTGTGCCGACCTGTTGAGATCCTTAGGGGCACTTTCACTGTTTTTTCTCACTCTATTTGTTTTGAAAGCATATCCTCAGTCCTGTTTTACCTTTCAATTGTTCAAATATGGTTTCATCACTTTATTTATTAAAAATGTGAACACCGTTTGGGCTAAGTTCCCTGTTTACTGATGGTTCAAGTGATCGTGAGGTTGATGACTGAGATAGATCGAGGGTCTGATTGTGAGGTTGATGACTGCGATAGACCGAGAGTCTGATTGTGAGGTTAATGACTGAGTGAGGCCGAGGGCTTGGTTGTGAGGATTATATATTTATGGGTCGGGCTGCACGCCGCAGCTATATATATGTATATATGTATATGGATTGGGCTGGACACCGCAGCGATATATTGGATCGGGCTGCACGCCGCAGCGATATAGCGCTCGGCTGTAGGAGCCCCTCCGGAGTCTGCACACCCCCAGTGAGAGCAGTCGACTATATATATGGATCGGGCTGCACGCCGCAGCGAGATACGGATCTGGCTGCACGCCGCAACGATTACTATATGGTACCTATTGAGTGTGAGTGCTGAGTGTGAGCGCTAATTGGTAAGAGTTGAGTCACCAGTGACTAAGAGGCTTGCCCGAGGGGCTATATATATAGATATATACATGTACATGAGTGATGTTTGCCTGAGGGGCTAGTTATGAATTTACTGTTTTCACTCCTCTTTAAAGTGAGTTTCCATTGAACATGGTGATTTAATTACTGTTTTCACTCATCTTTTGACCGAGCCTCTATTGAAACTGTTGAACAAATGTTTTAAATAATCTTTCATTTAAATTGAATTTTTAAGCTACGAAAAGGATTGTGTATTTGTGCCCGAGGGGCGGATTTCTGTGCCCATCTGCACTAGTCGTTCTGTATTCATTTGCGTAATTGTTGAAAAAGTCCTTTTCAAAAGAGCTTAAACTGAGCTAAGATGTTTTAAAGGATTTTACAGCTTTATTGCTTTCTTATAGGTTTTGAAACTGCTTCTATACAGCATGTTGATGCTCTTTTCGTGATTTCTTATCACTCAGTCATTATTTATGATTATTACTCACTGAGTTGGCAGTACTCATTTTACTCCCTGCACCTTGTGTGCAGACTCAGGTATTTTCTGAGCTTGGTGGCAGTTGTCAGTGTAGTTAACAAGGTAGCTGCCGGCGTTCGCAACACTGCTTTCTCTCTCTTCATTTTATTAGACTGTACTGAGTACATTTCAGACTTTGTCAGTTGTATTTAGATTTAGTAGATGCTCATGACTAGTGACACCCCGGTTTGGGTTGCGTTTGGGTTGTACTTCCGCCTTGTTATGATATTATCCGCTGTTTAGCATTATTAAATCATGTTTTAGCCTATTGTATTGCTGTTTAGCTGTTTAACTTCGAATTGGAAATGTGTCAGCTGGCCTTGTCTTCACGAGAGGTGCCATCACGACCGGGTCTGGGTTTAGGGTCGTGACATTCCCCCTTTCGTTGACGAGTATTTGTAAGTTCTATCATACTCACAGTACGTCTCGTACTATAAAAGCGATTGAGGAACTCTTGCTCTAGTTGATCCCAGCTATCGATAGATCCAGCCTCGAGGTCCGTATCCAGTCAAAAGCATTTCCTTTTAGAGAGCGGACAAACTGCTTGATATGGTAATCTCCATAAGTCCCAGCTTTGTTGCACGTCTCCACGAAGTGCGCAACATGTTGCTTTGGTTACCTTTACCATCAAATTGTTGAAACTTCGGAGGTTGATAGCCAGCAGGCATCTTCAACATATCGACCCTTGCAGTGTACGACTTTGCATATGTAAGGGAGGATTTGGCAGCAACTTCGTATTTGTTATTAATGGTTCCTTCGATGAACTCCTTCAATTGATCGATTGGTATCATCCCTTCAGATGAGACAGGGATAGCCTTAGTGGATGCTGCTTGTCTTGGGGGAGAGTCACTTTCTAGAACTTCTAGGAGTTTGCTGGGTGCATGGGTAGATTCTTCTTCCATCAAGATTCCCACCCTGTCTGTTAGCTTGTCAATTCTAGCCTCTTGATTTTGCATGCATTTGGTCAAGCCAGCGATTGCCTCCGTCAAGTTTGCCAACTGCTCCTCCATAGATGAAGTGTTTGTCACCATGGCTTGCATGATTGCCGTGGGTGGCGGAGAGTAGCATGTTGATCCTTGATTGGCTCACGCTATGTGGTGTAAGTGGGGAGGATCCATCACTTGAAGCATCATCATCTTCCTTCACAGTAGAGTGCTTGGAGCCGGAGAGGTCAACCAGAGCAAGAGTTTTCTTGATCTTTTCAGCAACATCGCTCCCTCCTTCAGATGCGTTTGTGGAAGATCTTGCTCCTTTTGAGGATGAAGATCCAAAAACAGGGGTTGATTCGGACGACACTTGGGGTGCTTGTTGTCCTAAAGAGCTTGCTTTGCTCCTCGTAACTGGTCCTAAGCTTCCAAAGGTGACATCGATGATGCTTTCCACATCAGCATAGAACCTGGAGTTAGCAGCCTTCGTGGAAGTTGAACCGGAGTTGATTTTCTTTGAAGCCATTTCAATGTTCTTGGTATTTGGTGAATGAAAAGTTGAGATGAGAGGTAGGGATTGTCCCACTGGGCGTGCCAAAATTTGCAGACAATAAATTTGGTTCGAGAAAATAAAATCAAGACCGAAAATATCGCAACATTAGTAGTATTTTATTTTGAATATTTGAGTGTACAATCTCTATGAATCCTCTGATTCTTCTTTTCAGCAGTAAATATATTCAAGGGCTTTTGAGCTTGATCTTGAATTTGAATTTGATTTATCCGTCGGGAACACTTTGATTGTTGTCACGAATTGTATCACGAACAAGTAGCCTTGATCTTGAACGCCTTGTATTTGATTTGACTTCGTTCTTGATCTTGAATACTTGAATTGTTCTTCGTTCTTGAGCTTGAACTTGATTTGTTCTTCGTTCTTGAGCTTGAACTTGAACTTGATTGCTTGAAGCTTGAAACTTGTGGAGGAATTTGCAGCGTTTGATCCACGAGCTCTTTCCTGCTTCTTGTTATAACTTCTGGTGTCTTTTCCGAGTTATGAAGACCCCTATTTATAGTTGTGGAAGGGAAGAGTTGTGATAAGAACAAACTCTTTCCGACCAATCAAATTGAAGTGTGACATGGCCGCATTTGATTGGCTAGAACATGTCACTTGCACATGTGGCATGATTTTATTGGCCCTTTAATTTGACTTGGCATGCCTTGTCATTTTGACACGTGGCATAATCCTATTGGCTCTTCCGCTTGACTTAGCGTGCCACGTCATTTGACACGTGGCACCAAACTGGGCCTCTAGGAAGATGGTATCTTGGGCTTAGTGAAGTGGACTCATCACTTTTAGCCCAATTAAATGGGCTAGCCCAATGGATTAAGACTTATTTATTTAATCCATATATATTGGACTTATATTATTAATTTAATTATGTTAGCCCATAATATTTATTTGGACTAATATATTGAAAATGGTTCAAATTATTTTATTGAATTTATATTCAATAAAATTTGCATGCCTACTAATAAAAATTTAAAATAAAAACAACAAAGGACCTCCGGTGTCGGCACGTGCCCGTGTTTCCCCTATCTAGTAATATTATAAAGATATTAAATATAAAATTTATAATATGTTAAATCAAAAGTGTTATATAATAAAAGATAATGATAAAATATTGATGAATATAAATTATTTTGATGAATAGTGTTACATCAAATTTGACGGAACATTATTTATACATCAAAATGGTGTAAGAAATAATGTTAGTTGAAGCTCCAAAACACAAAATCTTACACTAAAATAACATTTGGCGTAAAAATTGGCGCAGGTATAAGTTTGGAGATGGTCTCAAAAACCCACATATGCCCCCACCTATACTCGAACACTTCAAACTACTAAATAAATAAATAATATAGTAACATGCCATTTTTAAAAATGTGAACAAACTATCCTAAATTGTAGAAAATTTGACCGAAGATATCGTAGAAACAAATGCTATTGTGGACCATTAAAAGTCGGCAATTGAAGAAAAACAAAAAAGAGGAACACCAATTTGAGATGGAAAAGGCAAAAAAGCAAAATGTGTTTAAAAAAAAAAAGGAAAAAGGCAGGAGGAAAATTAGGTAGGGTCCACTTTGAAAAGAAGTTACGTATGTTTTAAAAAAGAAAATTTATTTTTTAATACAGAATCACTCTCAGATGCAGGTGCGGAGCGAAATAGCGTTAACCGAAAGTGAATCCTATTGAAGCACTAGACTTGTATTGTGAAAACGACGTCGTGGAACCCCGTTTTTTTCAAAGAAAGAGGTCGGTCTTTTCTTATTCACACGCCTTCCTCTGTCTTCACTTCTACTTTCTGTGTTCTACCCAATTTGGTGTTGTAACCGAAACCATCTTTTGATCGTAACCAGGTTTTTTTCTTTACAACGTTACCTTTAATATTCAGTAATTTTTTCTTCATTTTAGTACGTCAACATTCTTCTTTTAATGTTCTTATCATATAAAACTGATTTTTTGTTTTGATTAAGAGGGATCTTGATGATTTGTTTTGATTTGGATTGTTCATTTCCCAGGTGGGTTTTTGTGTTTATTGAAGCTCTTGGCTTTTTCCCAATTCATTTTATCCTTTTGTTGAGATATGGCTAATTGGTGCTTGATCAAATTAAAAAATCTCCTTTTTAGTGGTTCTGTGCAAGAATGTAAGAGAAATAGTAAAGGAAATGTTTGGCAGGCTAATCCCCATAATGCCTTTTTTTTTTTAATAAATGCATAGCAAGTTCACTTATAATCTGGAATTTCTCAAGAAAGCTTGGACTTTGTTTATCTTTTTCACGTTCTCTTTGGTTATTATTGATGTTTATTGTGGTAGTGAGTGAAGTTTGGTTGTTTTTTAAATAAACATGGTGTCCGGGCTAGTTTGCATGCACCTCGACTAATTCCGCGGGTACGTGCGACGTCCCACCATAACATGTCACAACCCATGATCAGGCATCGCAACTGGCACTTGAAGAGCGACTACCCAATAGGCAAACCGTGTCCTTTATCAGCTCAATTCATTCTCATATCGAAAGAAAAATTGAAATGCAGCTAATAATAATAATAATAATAATAATGAACTTTTATAAACAACGGAAGTCAATAAAAAAACAGTACAAGTTTGAAATCAGCTCAAAATAGCCAATACTCTGTCAAGGAGCATCTATAATGAAACTGAGTATAGGAGTTTAAGTGTTTAACAACCCTACTACAACTGAATAACTGAAAGATAAAGGAGAGATGACGCCACGGTTTTTATGTGCTTGGCTCAGCTCAACTGGATACAAAAGCTGCCTCGAACAAGATTAAGGATGTCCAGCAGCTCTACTATTGATCTGCACAAGGCAGGAAATAGCAACTTTGGTGAGCTAAAGCTCAACAAGTTCACCCGAATCCCCTGCCATGACCCGAGGAGCAATTGTCTGAAAATGTATTATGCTATGAACAAAGTATAGCATAAATCATAACTGCAATTTATGTATAGTGAAATAGCAACAAATACGTAACATCTCATAAGCTGTGTCTCATGGTGTCGCATATGGTAGCATCAGATCGTCCATAGGGCATACCCCTACTTGTGTTGAATTATACATTTCAGTAGACCATTCATAGTCAACAATAACTCATACTATGCTCAACCATCAGTGCGTTTTAGTAGCAGACCTCTAAGGTGGCAACCGGACTGTGAGTTAACTATGTACCACCAGCATGATAGCATCATCTCATCTCATCAATTAAATGCACATAAGACAGACAGTGTAATCTAACAATATCAATAGATGCGGATGGAGTCATGCTATGAATCTCAACACGTCTAAAATTGGCACATATCACAATATGCTGCCTCACCAGTGCAACTAGTATGTCATGCTCAGTTTATCATGAATTATATAGAACATGCTTTATAAACTCAATTGTGAAGAGAAATACCTTAGATATATAGCATATAAGCTAAGAAAACTGTATAAATGTCGTAGTACATGTTTGCCCCTCAACATACTAGGTATTTGAAAGCTTTTATGTAAGTTCTGAATAATGACACTGGAAATGCAAGCATTCCAGAAGCTAAAAGTCTCACTTGCCTTGAAATGGTAAACCCTTGCTTCACTTGGAAAGTCCAAGTCCTCCAAGACGATTTCCCTGACCTCAATCTATGCAAAATATCGAATAACCATCAAATTAGGTAGGGAAACCATTTCCATAATTTAACGAAAAGTCAACCCCTAGTTTACTCGGTCAAACTTCGAAACAAATTTCAAATTCTGGTGATACATAAGCTCATGAGTTCAAATATGTGTTTAGCATCTCAATTAGAGTCCATTTACTTGGTCAAAATCATCAAATTTCTCTTTTGGGATGTCAGGTCAAATTTTCCTAATTTTCGTTATACGTTGTCATGAATCTATGGTTGAAAATGAACTTCCATCAAATTCTAGTATTAAAATCCCGAGATGTTGTAGAATCATTACCTTAGTAGCTTAGTCGAAATCGCACACTTGTATTTTCACCCACAAGCTCCTCTTTACCCAAAATGGCAAAAGCTAGGTTTGAAATACGTCACTGGGCTGGTCTATTTATAGAAGTCTGAATTTTTTTCCCGTGCGATGTGCCTCAAAAGCACGCCCTACCCTTGTGCTTTTCTAGTGAGCCCCCAACCAATGCACAAGGCTAAAAAGTTTGGCCTCATGCACGACTTTTTTGGTTTTTCACTCTTGCCTCGTGGGACGCTAAAACCCACCTGAGGGGCTCGAGTACTATCCCAAAATCATCCCAATAGGTCCAAAACTATACAAACTTATAGAAAGTCTCCAAACTCAACTTAAATTACAACTGTGCAAAACAACTAGTCGGGCTGTTACACAGGACCAGGTAACGGGTAATTCTGTCCACCAAGGCTTGGATAGATGAGAAGAAATCACCTAGTGTTTTTGTCTCTGCTGGAATTTGAACCTGAGACCTCATGATTTTCAACCACTTCATTGACCACCAGGACTTAAAGGTTAGTTCTACAAAGTGGTGGTTAGACCAACTATGTCGTATGGGGCGGAGTGTTGGCCAGTCAAGAAATCTCATGTTCAGAAGATGAAAATAACAGAAATGAGGATGATGGGATGGATATGTGGGCTACTAGGAAGGATGATGAGATGGATGTGTGGGCTACTAGGAAGGATAAGGTCAGGAACGTAGATATTCAGGATAAGGTGGGGGGTGGTACCCATGGAGAATAAGATGGGGGCAGGGAGGCGGAGATGGTTTAGGCATGTGAAGAGGAGATGTATTGACGCCTCGATGAGGAGGTGTGAGAGGTTGAATATGGGAGATATAAGGAGAGGTTGAGGGAGGCCAAAGAAGTTTTGGGGAAGGTAATTATGTTGGATATGAAGCTTCTTTTGCTTACTGAGGACATGACCCTAGATAGGAAGTTATGGAGGTCAGAAGTTAGGGTGGAAGGTTAGTAAGTAGTAGAGCTTTCTGTTTGTCCGTACTTTGTAGTTTGTGTTACTCTTATATAGTCTATTCTTGGATGTCTATATCTATCTGATGTGCTCCTACTTCGCTTTTGTTACTATCTTGTTGTTGCTACTACTTTTTCCATGTCTATCGGCTTCGTTTCTGTTACTATCTTGTTCTTGTTATTGTTTTTTCCATATCCTTTCGTTACCTTATTTCCTTTGTGTTGTTGCTGTCTATGTTGAGCCGGAGGTCTATTGGAAACAACCTTTCTACCTGCACAAGGTAGGGGTAAGGTCTGCATTACACACTACCCTCCCCAGACCCCACTTGTGGGATTCCTCTGGGTTTGTTGTTTGGTGTTGTTTCATTGACCATGAAGCTACACCATTGGGTGCTTGAGGTTTGGTTGTTTTATCAAGTAAATTGTTAAGAAAAGTTCTAATTAGAGCATTCAAGATTTCATATGATTTGCTTCATGCCCTTATTGTGGTCTACTGCATGTAATGTTAGCACTTGTGACTGCTTAAGTATTATGTACAAATTTTTCATACTATCATACACATTGTACATCAATCTGCTTAAACTTTTCTTACTTATGAGAACTTGCATGCTGCAATTATTCATTTTGAGTTCTGTAGTAAAAGCTGAGGATCTCCCGGAAACAGCCTCTCTACCCCTCCGGGGTAGGGGTAAGGTCTGCGTACACTCTATCCTCCCTAGGCCCCACTAGTGAGATTATTAATGAGTTGTTGTTGTTGAGTTCTGTAGTAAAAAATGATAGAACCAGCATCAAGTGATTGATGGTGATTAGAAATAGTTACAACCAAAATAAGTGTCGTTACCTACTCTGAAGAGAGCTATAAAATCGAGCATGGCCTCTACATCCTGTGTATCATGTATATGTCCATCTGCATATTGCTCCATAAATATATCTTTTTGGCCGTAGTTTTTGTGGTTTTGGGGGGTGGGGGGAGGAGCTGGGAGCTGGAAGATGAATTTGAAACAGCACTAGTAGTAGAAAAATACAAAAGCATTAGAAATTTCAGTGTCAATGTCATGTGTGAGAAAGCAGGGGTGAAAATATATTATTGATGTATTATGTGTTTTACAATAGCCCTATTTATATACGATATTTACATATACCTAAAACCTTTTGTATCAATGCAGGACACTTTACATGAACTAATTCTAACACTTCCCCTCAAGCTGGTGCTTGTAAATTATATATACCGAGCTTGTTGTATTTATAACTAATACAAGGACCAGTGAGGGACTTGATGAAAATATCTGCAAGTTGATCATTTGACTTCATAAATTTTGTAACAATATCTCTTGAGGGATCTTCTCTCTGATAAAACGACAGTCAATTTCAATATGTTTAGTCCTCACATGGAAAATTGGATTTGATGCAATATGAAGGGCAATTTGATTTTCACACACAAGTTCTATCTGGTGATTTCTCCAAATTTTAATTCTTTGAGCAATTGTTTGATTCAAACTAGCTCATGTTGCCATAGCCATGGCTCAATATTATGCTTTTGCGCTAGATTGAGCAACTATATATATAGTTTTTATAAGCATGGTGTCCGGGCCAGCTTGTGCGTACATCGACTAATTCCACAGGTAACTGCCAGATTGAGCAACTACATTCTGTTTCTTGCTTTTCCAAGAGACCAAATGACCTCCTACTAAAACACAATATCTCGATGTGGAACGTCTATCAGTAGGTGATCTTGCCTAATCAACATCTGTGTATTCAACAATATGTTTATGGCCTCGATCCTCGAATAGTAATCCTTTGCTGGAGCTGATTTTATATACCCAAGAATGCTAACAATTTAGCATAATTGAACATATCATTCGCATATATTTCTCCATTTGCCAGCAGCATTTTCTCTTGAATGAGACTAAGAGCATGTAGTTTCTGTTTTCTCATATTGCAGTACTTCGTTATAGAATTTGTCTCATCCTTACATAAGTGATTACTATAATCACATTAGAGAATTTGAGGCAAATGAACCAGATCAATCAAGCAGTAATTTAGTTTTTAGGTAATCTACTGCTACGGCAGGAAAAGGCATAAAAATAAAGCCCCCTATCAACAAGAAAATCAACAACAACAACAACGACCCAGTAAAATCCCACTAAGTGGGGTCTGGGGAGGGTAGTGTGTACGCAGACCTTACCCCTACCCCGATAAGGTAGAGAGGCTGTTTCCGATAGACCCTCGGCTCAGGAAGATGGCAATAAAACAAGAAAAGACAATTCATCAGTATTGTCAACATAACCATAGAAATAGTGACAGCATCCTAAAAACCATAAAATAGATGACATGCAATAACAATAACCAGCAACTAAGGAATTTGAAGAGAAGAAATAAAGCGTTTGAGATAAATAGAAGAACATCTGAAGGAATTTCCAACTTTTATATAGATGTTAGTGGAAAACTTTTCATCTGTGTATTTTTGGAGTAAATATGATATATATTTTTTCATACGTTGGTAAAAGAAAAAAAAGAAAAATTCATAAGTTGGAGTACATATGATATGCCAATAAGTATTGATGATTGGCTGGTTTTTGTAGAAAAATACGTTCACTTGTAGGCTTATTTGTTTCTTGTTTACACCATATATAGGGTATTTTCCCCAATATATTAATGAGAAGATTTATTATTATCAAAAAGAGTTCAAACGCAAAGTGTCTGGTGGGGTTTTAGGCGGAAAGCCCAACTAAAGGAGTTGCTTTAGTGAATAAAGGCACAATTAAGGAAAAGACTAAAAGCATTGTAGGTAATGCAAAAAAAATTACTGTACAGACGAAAAAATTGAAAAAAACTACAAAGAAATGAAAAAAATGAAGTAAAAGTAGTCAATTAACTTTGATACATGATTTAAATGCAAAGACACAATTTCTAGTTTAATCGCCTAAATTATGTTCCTACTCATTAACATATTCATTCACAATGCTTATTCAACAATTGATATGCCTTTTTGCCAGCTATATTTATCTTTTTGTTATAGCTGAGATATTCCTTGTGAACTAGGGGGAGTATGAGCACGTCCCTGTACCCTGCACCTGCTGTCACTTAAATACCATGTTCCTTGCCGGTGGTAGGATGTGTACTCGTAATGTGCATCCTATTCACACATCTAACTGTACTAATGTCTGGTGCTGCTCTTTTTAACGTAGAGCTTGCGGGAAATGAGGCTCACGACTTAATGCGTTGGTGCTTGCACTACGACGCTGCTTAGGCGAATTGAAGCAATCATTATGTGCTTCACTGAGCTTTAGGGCTTAAGTGCACCTTAAGCAGGCTCTTAATAACACTGGCTACTGAAGTTCTGAAGCAACAATCTGGTAGTGTGTGTGTTAAGGTGTTCCCTGGACATGTTAATTAAAAATGAATATTATTGACATATGAGCTAATTATATATAACATGCAAGTACCCTTAATATCTAGCGACTTCTACATGCCATGCTAATTTCTGTAAGAGTATGTTATTAAGGGCTAAATGAAAATGGTAAGATTAAGGAGTTATAAATTTAGAAAAGCGGTCTTTTTAGAAAAGACTAAAAAGGAAAGAGTGTATATAAAATAAAATGGAGGGAGTAGCTGAATTATGACTCTTCTCAGATCTGTAAGAACACATTTACCTTGTGCAGATATTTTGTTTACTCTAATTTTACTTTGCATTTACTCCTTTACTATGGATTGGTCTTTACCAAATGACACCACAGGTATGAGTAATCTGGTTTAAGTCCATGTGCTAACTAAGTTTTGATATATAGGAGATCATTCATTTGCTTGTTCGCATGACAATCCCTACTTTCTTGCTTTTTATTTTTTCTTTTCTTTTGTTTTTTCCGTTTGGGTTGGGGGAGGGCTTCCTATTATTTGATATACCTCCCACTATTGACATTACATTGATAGAAATAGAGTGATTTCTTGTCTGTTAGTTTACCGTTAGCTAGTATTTCTGAACCTCAGTCTTCATAACTGTTCTCATAGTGTGTAAGTTTACCATTGAGCCGTTATTTCTGAACTAAAGTTTTCAGAACTTCTTTTGCATCCTTTAACTGCTATTGCTCATGCTGGTTTAGCAGGATGATAGAACTCATATTTTCCAAACTAACTCTTTCTTTAGTCTCCTTTCTTTCAGATCTGTTCCTTCTTAGATAGAAGTACATTTCTCAAACAGGCTACAAACAATGGGATGGGGAAACATCTATAAGAGGCGTGTGAAAGTTTTTACTGTAGCGCTTATCATTTACTTTGATTACAAGGTATGAGTTATGTGGCATAGCTGCTAGTTTCCTAGTGTTATGTTTGAAAGTTAAAAGATGAAAGAGCAAGAAACTGGGGTTTATCATCTTATTTCTTTTTCTTTTTGCTAACAAGACTGAAGAACTTATGAACACTATTATGTGATGTTTTCGTCAAGGCTTTACAGCAGAGAGAAAAGTGGGCAAACAAGTCTAAGAAAGCTTCTCTATGGGAGAAAGCTCATGAACGCAATGCTAAGCGTGTGCTTAATTTAATAGTAGAGCTTGAAGGTTTGTGGGTGAAACTTGGACAGTACCTTTCAACACGTGCTGATGTACTGCCAGAGGCTTATACGTGCCTTTTGAAGCAATTACAGGACTCTCTTCCTCCACGCTCTTTAAAAGAGGTAACTTTGGTCAACTTTATCAAAGGAGTTCCAGAAATGGATTGTTTGCAACAACCCTATTGCTAGCCAATCGGTTCTATATTTTAGTCATTTGCAATAACTACCCTATTGCTAGAACTTTTATCATCTAGGGAAACTAAATTTTCAGGAACCATTTAGAATCTCATGAAATTGAATTTTATCTTTATGCTTATGATGTGGAGGTGTATGTTATCTGCCATTAGTTTTATAGTTTCTCTGTCAATTTTCATATCAACGGGTGCTTTGGATTTGGTGAGTTAATGTTCTAGCTTTTTTACCCTTCTTTTCTGGATGTCCTCCTTTATTCGTTTATCTTCTCCTTGCACTCTATTTGAGGGTTCTTTTTTATACGGGGTTTGGGGGGGGGGGGGGGGGCTCTAGTTTTATAATTTCTACGTTGAGATCTGATTAGTCTTATGGATGTTCTCCGATGAGGAATATATGAATGATAACCTGAATATGATTTTATGATTGAAACTTGAGAAACATCATGAAGGTTCACTCAAGAATCTTTTGCACACTAAAGGAGCGGTTTGCACATCTGACCCATGTGTTCCATTTGTTGTGTGGCTGAGAGGGTAAAATTGAGAGGATAGAGAAATTGTAAACGAGTGGAGGCTGTGTTTGACCACTTTTTAAAGTCGAACTTTTAATTGGCTTTTTTAACATGACCATGAAGACCTAGATAACTTTTAATAATCGAAGCACCTCAGGTTACATCGAGCTGAGAAGATATGCTAATAACTTCCATGACTTCATTTACTTACAAGTCATACTATGGTGCATCTCTGAAGTAAGCAGGAGAACCAAAAGAAAGCAGGGAAAATACGTGCCTCTTTATCCCACTGTGCTATCTATTCTATGTTGCTTGCACTTTTGAATTGATACTAAAGTATTTTTTGAAATACTTATCTCGTTTTAATGTTTTTACATGATTCCTCCTCCTCCTCTTTTCTTCTTCTTTCATTGATTAGCATATTTTTAACAAAATTCCTCCCTATCCGAAAACCTCAAGTTTATGTACCTATATAGCCTCTCCTTCAGAACCCCCCTGACCCCCCCTCCCCGACCCCCCCCTCCAAAAACAAAAAAGAAAAAAAAAAGAAAAGGAAAAAACCCTTCTGCTCCATGTCGTTTTGTTTCTCAAATTTTTAAACGCGTACATCTATGTCATCCACCCACTGCATTTTGATTGGAAATAAAGTTTAAGAGGAAAGAAAATTGATTGCGGGAGACAGCAATTCCTCAATTACAAGTCACAAGAAGATGGCATTCTTTGCAGTGTGAAGGCACAGATTATGGAAAAACCTATATGCCATTGTGAACAAAAAGCGTCAGTTTATTATCCATTTATTAGGGACTATTACTGCTCTTGAACTGTCCTTGCTAGACAGAACCATTTCAAAAAGTAGCTCAGTCGAAATAGCTCTAGCTTGCTCCCATGGAAACTCTTTGTGTTTTGTAAGCATTAGAGATATACATTTCAGTGGCGCCTTTTAAATCCTTTAAAAATTTGTTTTCTACTTATCTCCTATATCATTCAGATAGTCTTTTCTATGACATAATTTAGGGATGCCTAATTCACTTTAGCAGGAAATTAGCTACATAGCTCCTTATGGTTTCATTTTCTTTGCTCTAAGAGCATGGTAATATCTATATATTTTTGCTCATAAAATCATACAAGACATCAGTAGAAGTTCAATTTATGTTTATGCAGTGTGAATATCTAAACATTCATCAAATTGATTAAAAAGAGTATCCAAACATTCATCAGAATGATAAAAAGAATATCTAAACATTCATCAGATAAATGTTACTAATTGAATGAATTGTTTGTTCCCAGGTATGCTACACCATAGAAAAGGAGTTTGGGAAGACCATGGATGATCTGTTCTTGGATTTTGACAACGTACCTCTGGCAACTGCCTCAGTAAGTGGCTGAACTAAAAAGATAGGTGCAGAGTGGAAACAAGGATTTCTCACTAGGCGGTTTTGGCAGTAATACAGCCACTGGTTTTCTACCTTGACTGTAAAATCTATAGTTAATTCTGTCAGTTTTATTAAGTACACGGAGATGTGGAGTATAATAAAGGAAGTTGGTGCGAGTTATAGGACTGGTGGTGGTCCTAATATTGTCTTTTTACGTTTTTCTTTGTTCAATACCTGAGGCTTATAAGTTATCCTCACCACTCTTAACATTACTTTTCTGCAGATAGCGCAAGTTCATCGTGCAACTTTGAGTGATGGACAGGAAGTTGTCGTCAAAGTTCAGCATGACGGCATAAAAGCAGTTATACTGGAGGTTCTTTATGCTAGAGGCCATGATTTTTTCGCTGTGTGAATATAGAGTACTGAAAAAGAGTAGTGTCATTTACTCCATTCTTTTGCAGGACCTGAAAAATGCCAAGTCAATAGTTGATTGGATAGCATGGGCGGAACCGCAATATAATTTCCACCCCATGATAGATGAATGGTGCAAAGAAGCACCTAAAGAACTAGACTTCAATCATGAGGCTGGTATGCTTCAAGTAGTCAAAATGATTTTCTTAATCCTTCAGCAGTGTTTTTTTCTGGATCATGTTTGTTAAGCTTTTTTTTTTCTTTTGGTTTGTCAGAAAACACTCGAAAGGTCTCGAGAAATCTCTGTTGTAACAAAAGATGTGATGATAGCAAGCCTTCTAATCACGTGGATGTACTAATTCCTGAAGTCATTCAAGTACGTTCGTCTAGTATTTTGGAAGTTGTCTAAGCTACTATTGGTGACTTTTGAAGAGCTCTAGTCTCTTGTAGAAGTTCCTACTTGAATGCTCTATAAATTTGATGTTATTGATAGAACTAATAGGGAGAGGAGCTCCACTGCCGTAAGTAGTTAATATACATCTACATGTAGAGAGTTGTTATGTCAGATCTATCGCCTAGAAGGAAACATGTTCCCTGTAATGGTCAGAGGGACTTCACCAAGGTTCATATGGATGATTTAAGAGGGACTTTACAACTTGTTTGGGACTGAGTAGTAGTAGTTTTTTTTGTAAGGATCCACCAAAGGTACTTGGTGAAATCTAGTCATTATTGCATCTCTTTTCATGTTATTTTTTGCATGAAGAAAAAGACAGATGGCACGCGCAGATAAGTATACCTGAACTCCTGTTTCTTATGCTTGATTTTGAGTGGAGTTTAAGGTGGTTTAGCAGTAAAGGTCTCTAACCAGCTCAATCTTATGTGTCGCTTGACGGTCTGCTTGTGTTGTACTCCCTCCGTTTCAATTAAATGACACACTTTCCTTATTAGTCCGTTCTAAAGAAAGAATGACACATTTCTATAGTCGAAAACAATTTAACTTTAAACTTTTCATTTTATCCACTTTACTCTTAATGAGAAGCTTTTATAGCCACATAAATGTCATGGCCTTACAAAGCTTTTGCCCCTTAAGCTTTTAGGACCACATGTTTTAAAAGTCTTTTTTTTCCCTTAAACTTTGTGCCAAGTCAAACTGCATCATCTAAATGGAAACGGAGGGAGTAACAAGTATTAGGTCTAGCAGGGAGGAAATAACTGAGTAGGGTGTTTCCTTTTCCGTTTTTTTTTCACAAGGGTCCACTCCTTTCCCTTTGGTTTATGACAGAGATATCTTTATGTTTGAAGGAGACAGGGGTGAGAGTTAGCTTTTGGGGACATAAGTGGTGTGGGGATAATATGTTGAAAGATCAATTCCCGAGAATTTTCAGAGTGTCATGCCAAAAGGAGTTGACTGTCCAACAAATTCGAGAAATTCAAGGCGGAGAGGTTTTCTTGGATTTGAGATTCAGGAGGGATTTCAATTATTGGGAAGTGATTGAATATCCAATGATTGTTAGATTTGCTTCACAAGCTATGTTAGTCACTTGATAGCCATGATGCATGGAAGTGGAGGTTGGGGAACAACAGAGTTTTTTCTGTAAAGTCTTCTATGAAAAGCTTTTGGTTGAAGAGGAGGATGTGTTTCCATATAGCTCAATTTGGATACTGAAGTTCCAAGGAAAGTGTGTTTGTTCATTTGGTTAGCAGCTAGATGGGTGATCTTGATGGCCGAGAACCTTAGGAAGCGGATGGTCGTTTGTGTTAGTTGGTGCTTCATGTGTAAGGAGGCGGGTGAAGATGTGGATCATCTCCTTCTACATTGTAGCCTAGCCTCGAGGCTATGGAGGGAAATAATTTCTTTGTTCTGCATAGCATGGGTAATGCCAAGAACAGTAAAAGAGTTAATGTGCAGCTGGAAGGGTGGGAGAAGGAGGAGAAGGCGCAGGGCATGGACTGTTGCTCCTCTAGCAATCATGTGGGTTATTTGGAGAGAGAAATAGGGCTGAGGGAGATATGAGTTTTGTTCAGTTGAGGAGTAGCCTCCTATCCCTTATTCTTTTTTGGTGCACCCATGAAGTCCCCGTTTGTATAGAAGATTGGGTGTCTTTTGTAGAGAACCATATCTTTTTGTAGTCTTCCTTTTTTGGTGTAGTTCTTGTATGTGGCCACTTTCGTTTTGGCCCATTCATTAATGAAATTTTATTTACCTGATCAAAAAGAAAAATCTTTATGTTTGACAATGAGGGGATGTGTGATGCACTCACCTATATAATTGTGTTTCACTTGTCCTAAAGATGCTGAAATTGTTTATGGTATTTTATATTAGTTTACCGATTATTTTAGAAAGGTGCAGGCTTCAATCACTTCCATTGTCTCATTAGTTACTTCTGTCCCTGTATTTGTGAGATGTCTTCATTTCTTTCTCAATAACATTCTTATATTGGATTACTTGAAATGGCAGTCCACTGAAAAGGTGCTCATACTGGAGTATATGGATGGTGTTCGTTTGAATGACGCTGAATCACTTCGAGCTTTGGGAGTAGACAAGCAAAAACTTGTCGAAGAAATTACACGTGCATATGCACACCAAATTTATGTTGATGGATTTTTTAATGGAGACCCTCATCCAGGTAGATTTTCATTCCTTTCTCTTTCGATGAGGCACTGTGTTAACTTTGAGTTACGCCTGACGTGATTTTGTTGATATGCTGCTTGTCAAGACTCAAGACTAACTTGCTTATGCTTTTTACCTCTCAAAGATTCTACATAAGCTACAACATTTCGTCCTGCTAATTATGCTGAGTAGACGTTTCCAACTCTTAACAGTGGTTCACTGTGTTTAATATTCTTTTGGGTTGTCAAGAATAGGAAATTTTCTGGTGAGCAAGGAACCCCCTCATCGCCCAATTTTGCTTGATTTTGGGCTCACAAAGTTACTTTCAAGCTCCTTGAAACAAGCTCTCGCAAAAATGTTTCTGGCAGCTGCTGAGGTTTGTCCAGTTCCTTTAACACCCAATGAGGTCTGTGTAATATACTTGTAATATACTGTAATATATGATGGTTATGTGGTGAGTAATAATTTGAGAATGAATTATGCGATAACTAATATTGTAAAATTATTATGCAGGGATTGCAGTACAAATGTCAAGTAGCTATACTAGTTAGTATGCAAGTGCAAGTTTTTGTTTCAAAAAACATTAAAGTTACAACTTATTAAGAATTCGTACCATATAAGGTTTTATTTTTGTGGGTACTAAAACAAGGCGCATTACTTGAGTGTATTTTTTAAAATCATTTTAGATGCTCTTATCTATGTATTGTTTGTATTCCAATTCCTATCTTGCATCGAATAATATACAATATTACCGTTTAAGTTATGCAAGTATTGTTTATATGGAAAAAAGACTGGTAAGCAAATGTTCTGTTAATATGCAGAGTTTTATGTCCTGAACCAAGCTTGTTATTCCTTACAGATTCCTATGCCATGGTTATTTTTCATATAGGGGAAGCAAATGAGCCCTTACAGTACTTAACTGGTTCAGTAGTATTATTCCAATATGCCATGACAAGTACTCCACCTAGTAACATGAACTCCTTAGTCTGACCATGTCTTAGCATCACAAACAATGTACTCGTGTATCAGCCCTGTGTCTCAACTGTTAACTTTTTACGAAGTGTCAATAATCAACTTTTTAGTAATAATTAACATTCTATTCTCCAGCCAGACCTGACCTATTTCATCTACCCTTGTGGATATTCTGGTATCAGAAAAGGATAATTATTTAAATCCTTTATATCTGTGTTATAGTTTCATTTAATTGTACAGAGTGCTTAAACCCAGCTAATAGGTCAATGAACCCCATTATTAAATTGTATCTTTGTTTAATTAATTTCCCTCTTTCAGGATAAAGTTATAAGAATAAAGCACATATTATAACCAAATTCAATATAAAATTTAATTAAGGTGCAAGATGTTTTCTCATCTTGTTATTCTTGTACACTTGGCTGTAAATATTGAAGCCCTGTTGGCGCCTCTTATTCCAGTGACAACAATCAATTTGCGCTTCTGTTTCCAGATAATCAACAAAATGTGGTTATGTTGTTTCTCTACCAATTTGCGATTGTAAAAATTGAGATGCCAATTCTTGCAGGGGGACCATGTTGCACTTTTGTCTGCATTTGCAGAAATGGGACTCAAGTTTCGCCTTGACGTTCCGGAACAAGCTATGGAGGTTACTTCTGTGTTCTTCCGTTCTTCCACGCCCGCCAATGAAGCTCTTGTAAGATGCTCTTGTTAGTTGGTTATACCTATTCGATTTCCCTCATCTGACTTATCTCTTAATTTGATGAAGGAAAGTATGAAAATGTTATCTGAGCAAAGGTCAAAGAACCTCAAGGTTATACAAGAAAAAATGAAACTGAATGAGAAGGAAGTGAAACGCTTTAATCCTGTAAGCTAAAAGCTCCCTTTGACCACTGTTGACTCTGTGAATTATCAACCACTGACTTTGTTGTTCTGAACCAGCTGATTATATTTTCTCCAGGTTGATGCTTTTCCTAGTGATATTGTTATATTTGGGAGGGTTCTTAATCTTCTTAGAGGTTTGTGATGAATGCGCACTATTATCTCCTCTTTGTTTCATCTAAGCATGAAGAACTGACTCAGTGGTTGTCTGTGATTCTCAGGGCTTTCTGCAACTATGAATGTCCGCATAGTTTATATCGATATCATGAGACCTTTTGCTGAATCTGCTCTCCAATGGTTAGCTCAGTTTTGTGCTTATTTTACCATATATCAGCGGATGCATTGCTCACTGAGTGTTGTTCATCAACTTGTACCAGCAACTTAAATAGAGGGCCATCCTTGAATCCACGATGGATTTATGACACCCCAGTTCATTCTGATGTTGAAGCCAAGCTAAGGCAGCTTTTGGTTGAGCTTGGGAATGCTGAGAAGATACTCGGAATCCAGGTACATACTCGTAACTTCCATGTTTTTGCGGTCTGATTATCCTATCAACCTGCTTCCCTTCCCAAAGGCTTTGTACACAACTCTTCTTGCAAATTCAGGGGTAGCTAACACTACTAATGCTGTGGGAGTACAATTTCTTGCTGCAGGAAAAAGTAACGCAAGGTCTTTAGTCAAGATAAGTCCGTGGAAAAGGAAGGTTTTAGTGAACCCATATCTCATATTGAACACTCAATCAGATAGAATAAATTAATTATAGAGTTCGGACTACCTTTTCAATTTGGGGTTGGCGTAGAGGTAGGCTGTACCTTGAAACGAAAAGAAAGCTCAAAAAAAAAAAAGTTACAGAAGATGGAGCAGTCAGTTACTGAGAATATCAACTAGACAATTCATTATTCTGTGGATGAGTGAGGAGCACTGGAAAATTCTGCGCTGATCATGTGGATGTTTCAGATTGTAAAGGACATAATTTAGTCTTCGAAGTTGTTGATTTGAGTTGAGAGTTCTTTAAGTGAATAGGAAGGGGTAATTTTTAGTCAAACTCTATAGTGCTACAAATCACATATATACTCAATTTTTCTCTATGTAGAGAGTTATTCAGTGTTCCTTTCTGGGTTTCTGATATTAGATTTGGACTTAACAACTCAGAAGAGGCTTCCATGTCTCTTTTAATGAAGTGATCTTAGATCCTAGCTGCAGGGGTTAGTCATACTGCTGCCAAATGTTCTAATGTAGAAAATGTCTCTGTTGATTCATTCCTGGGTTTCACTAATTCAGGCATGCTCATTATTTGTTGTGTATTTTAAGGTATGTGCCTACAAAGATGGAGAAGTGATCATTGATACTGCTGCTGGGGTACTTGGAAAATATGATCCTCGTCCGGTCCAACCCGATAGCTTATTTTCTGTTTTTTCAGTAACAAAGGGAATCAGTGCTGGACTGGTACACTGGCTGGTTGATAATGGGTATGTGATCCTAGAAATAATTTCAATGTCTACTCTGGATGTCCTAATTTTCGATCCTCTTGTCTAAAATACAGAAGTTTCTAAATCGTTTAGAAAAACGGGGGCTTTGGTCTTGTGGTAAGAGCACAAGTTGTGATGTGTGGGTTTGGCGCACATCACGGGTTCGAACTCTGCCGCAAACAAAAGCCTAGTATTTTAAGTGGAGAATAATGGTGGTGGTGGTGGGGGGGAGGGGGGGGGGGGAGGCACTATTCATCGAGTTTCGAACTGTGCGCCGCTAGCCTAAGTTTACGCTGGCTGCTAGCCTACCACAACCACCCTCCTTTCTCCCTGTTTGGGACTTTTTTTAAGGCCTGCCTTCAATCGAGGCGTGTCATTATTTCTTCATACTTGCTCCTTGCTGTAGTTTATTTATCGAATATGCCATTACATTTGAAGGCTCCTGATAAATCAAAATTTAGAAGGTATATGTAACCATTCTTAAAAAAAAAAATTAAAATTCAGAAGGTATGCATGGGATGGAAACACCTTTGCTCATACGTCCATTTTAAAAATACTGATTCAAACTTTAAGAGCTTCAAAGTAGAAATATTTTCGGTTTATCTACTAATGATCTTGATCTTTCCTATACTCATTTTGTAATTCTACTTTCCTTTCAATGTGTCTTGCTCATTTTGAAGTTTAAGGAGGTACCCTATGTTTGTGAGACATTTTGTGCTCTAGCTTTGTTTGGGGTACATAATTTTTGCCTTTGCAATTAACCAATGAGAACATTATATCTAACAGAAAGCTGAAGCTTGAGGACAATATTGCAAATATTTGGCCTGAATTTGGATCAAATGGAAAAGACCAAATAAAGGTATGTATAAGAAGTTATGAGCTACACCACAATAGAAATTGTTTCTGACACTTCTTGAGTGAGTAAATGATTAAAGAAGAAGAAAAGTTAATTTCATTCTTTTTTTCCCCAGAAAATATTTGAAAGTAGTGACAGAAAGCAACACCAAGAATTGTAGAATACCTATTTCTTAGTCCTGGATATTAATTGTTTTAATTTCCAACTATGTCAGTTTGAGTGCAAGCTTCTTTATCTTTTTTTTATTTTTAATTTGATTATGGCAGGTTCATCATGTTCTTAACCATACCTCTGGTTTACATAATGCCATGGGTGGTATTAGCCAAGAAGATCCTTTTTTGATGACTGATTGGGATGAATGTTTAAAGCGGATTGCCATGACTGCTGCAGAAACTGCACCGGGTCATGAGCAGGTGTACCATTATTTGTCATTTGGCTGGTTATGCGGTGGCATTATTGAGGTAATGTTGCATTTCATATTTTCTGATCAAATTTTATGACTGTAATTGCTTGCCAATTATTTGTGTCATGACCCCTAATGCATCAACTAAAGTATGCAAAGCACCAAATGTTATTGAACTAAATTTAACTTAAATTTTGAAGGTAAGTTTCCAAATGTGAACCATGTTTATGGTCACGATGGGACGATGGGGATTGGTTTGTTACAGAAAGATCTGACAGTACCTATTAGTGGCTCCTCTTTCGAATTTGAAATGAAATAATTTTGTAGTGGAGCGTCTGTACAAAAACATATTTGCTATCAGTATATTATAAAATCTTGACATGCTTTGAGGTATTTATCTATTGTCATCTCAATACAGCGAGCATCAGGAAGAAGATTTCAAGAACTCCTAGAAGAAGTGTTTGTTCGCCCTTTAAAGATTGACGGCGAGCTCTATGTTGGAATTCCTCCAGGCATGATTAGTGTCTACTTTTTATTATTTCCTAATTCCTCCTACTGCCCTTTGCTATCAATTGGCTCATCTTTGCTTGTTCAATCTCGTTAACTATGCTGACTGACATGTTAGCAAATAATCGTCATAGTTTCTAGGTCCCTTGTCAGTTGATAACTAATCTAACCGCGCGGGATATACCATATTCATAGGTCATACTTCCGAAAAATGAAAATTTAGACTGCTTTTATCCATGTTCAATATTATCGCAGCTACCTCGTTAAAAATTAAGGTTCAAAATAAGTTTCCCATGTTTATATGATGCAGATGAAATATTGTCGGTATTAACATGCTGGAGTTATGAGTACTTGTAGGTGGGCAGTTGGCCGGTAACCACCTCAAGTTTTGAGGGGTAGCTTATCTGATCACTAAGTTGTCAAAATTTCCAACCCATCTGGCGTCAGACAAAGCAGTTGCTATAACAATGACAATAATAATAGTGATAATGATACATTATAAAGTGTGACTGTAGAAGAATTTGGACGTATGACATTTAGTCTTTGGCATTCCATTTCTTCACCTTGTTTATCTTATTTCTCACATGGTACAGAACTGTGAGAAACCAGCTGCTGTGTGCATTGACCTATGACCTTCAGGAGGAGGACAGCCATAGAGTTCTCAGGATTTTGTATAGTCAATTCTAGAACCCCAAAGCCTCAAGAAATTAACCTATAAAGGGCTTTCCGGACTGAAGTTTCTGTATCACCATGTAAATATGCTTCATGCTTGAGCACTTGTTGATGTAGATACTTGCTACAGAATTAGCAACTCCCAGGCTTCCCCTTGTTGAAAAAACCCTGGTTCCCCTTCCTATTCTCTTCCAAATATCTTGATGCAACAATGTGATGTTCTTTTATTGGAGTAGATCTATCAAGTTTTGAATTTGCCTATGTCCCGATTATGTAGGTTTCGTCTAAACCACAAAGAAAAGTTTCATATCTCAAACAATTTATATTCTGGAGGCGAGTGACAGCCTTGCTTTACACATTTAATGATCAAACCACTCAGACCTTCTTTTCTCACATATAGAAGATATAGGTTTAAAAACAATTCTATTCCACTGAGTCCCATATTTCAAATCCCCACCCAAGCATGCGCAATCCCCTTCCGTGAGGGCAAGGGATGGGTACATCCTGAAGGGTCTTATTGTATAGCATGGTCATTTAATCAGTCTCTTCCTAGCTATAATCACAGCCCCCCCCCTCCCCCCCCCTCTCTCTATATATATAGAGAGAGACTCTCCCTCCGTCTCAAGTTATCTGTCATGGTTTCTAAAAATAGTTGTCTCAAATTATTTGTAATTTTAGAAGTTCAAGAGTAACTTAATTTTTTTTCCTATTCTGCCTTTAATATTAATTGTTCTTGAAGACTACAAATACCTTAATTATGAGTAAATATTTAATGAAAACAGATTATAATTTAAGACATAAATAAGGGTAAAGCAGTCAGAATCCTTTCCTATTTAATATTTTCTTAAGGGGCGTGTAAAAGAGAAACGCGGCAGTTAATTTGAGACGGAGGGAGTATGACTATGTATGTAGATGAAACCATTTGATAGTTGACACCTAAAATTCCCTATTGCAGGTGTGGAATCTCGACTTGCAACGCTTACAGTAGATATGAATGATCTCACCAAGTTGTCGAATGTCAGCAACCGTTCAGATTTGCCATCCACCTTCCAGCCACAGCAGATCGCTCAACTTGCAACTACTTTACCTGCCATATTCAACTCACTCTATGCTCGCCGTGCTATTATACCTGCTGCCAATGGACACTGCTCAGCTCGTGCCCTAGCCCGCTATTATGCTACACTCGCTGAGGGTGGGAGAGTTCCTCCACCGCATTATCCTTCCATCCCAACCTTAGGAAGCCACCCACATATTCCAAAGTTCCCTTCTCAACAGACTGTTAAGAAGCAAAAGTCTCGAAAGAAAGCTGCTGCTTCAGATGTTGATGGTCCTGGACCGACTCAAAATAGAAGTTCATCTATTGATAATGGTTATGGAAATGATGGAAAAGGTAATGTTTACGTCCGGATTCCCGATGACAATAGCTACAGTGGCGGTGATACGTCAAGTGATAACCGGAATAACAAACTCTTCCACAACCAAAGAGTTCATGATGCTTTCATGGGAGTTGGAGAATATGAAAACCTTACCTATCCTAATGGGCAGTTTGGGCTTGGGTTTAAAAGGAGTTACTCAACAAATGGGGAACTTATTGGCTTCGGGCATTCCGGTATGGGCGGATCTACTGGTTTTTGTAACCTCAAGCATAAGTTTGCAATTGCAGTAACTCTGAATAAGTTGTCATTTGGATCTGTGACTGCGAAAATAATACACTTGATATGTTCTGAGCTTAACATTCCAGTGCCACAGGAAATTTCAAGACTTGTTGAGACTGGATCTAGTGATCAGTTGGATGTAGTTAAACCGCTGATTAATTGACAAAATTTCACTCAAATTTTGCCATTGCGAGTGTAACTATATCATCAAGACAAAAGAATACCATTGTACTTGACAATACAAGTTTAAATTATGGTAGTATATTCTTTGCACGTGATACTGAAGCTTTACAAACTTTGTAAGTGTGTATAATTCCAGGATCGAGCACATGGCCATAATCATGCTAAAGCAACTAAAATCTCTTGTTTTTAATAAGTTTGATATAATTGTGCGTATAGTTTTTCCGGTTCTAACTATAGAGTGAAGGTTTAAGCGGCTAGATACCTTGAAACTTCCATGAAAAGCCAGCACTAACGGAAGGTTTAATTTAATATTTTTCTTTTCCTTTTCCTCTTTTCCTTTTTATTTCTGCTATAAATTTCTTCTCTTTTTTATTTTAATCATATTATTATTCTCTTTCTCCTATTCCTAAGAGTAGATTTTAAATTTATATTAAATGATGTATTTTGACATATTTAAATCAGTGTTTGAAAAGGCATGGGCGTAACGCGAGGCGTTTTACATATGCCTCAGGGAGGCGTGAGCCCCGAGGCACAGGGCGTAAGCCCCATGGGTATTTAATTATTAATATTTTATAAAATAATATAATTACAGTAAATATTTATAAACAAGTAAAATTGTATAAAAATTGAAGAAAACTATATACATATATACGCTAGTCAAAACAAAAAACTAGTCAAAACAATCTATTATATGCTACTTACAAGCATAAGTAACTTGAGACGAAAAGAATAAGGCAATATGGAGGAACAAAAATGATGACTAACCTGTAATTTGAAATTTAAACTTGCTACTATGAAGGAGAATGGAGTTCTCTTATATTTGTACACAAAAAATTGAATATTCATTGCTTTTGGGAGATATTGGCAGACTAGTGGGCAAGATAAAGAATTGGGAAAGAACATAAATTAGGACTTCAATCAGTATAAAAGGCCTTGACTTTTAAATTTAATACGTTTCAGTTCCTTTTTAAAACTTTTGAGTAATTGCAAGATGACTTTTGAGAATTTGGGTATTATATGAATGACTTATTCAATAAATTTTGTTTTAATTTGAAAAAGTCTTTGGGGCTTACGCCTGTAACAACCTAGCCAGTTGTTTTGAGAATTTAAGCTCTGTTCGGCAGCGTAGGGTCTTGAACAACTTCATATTATGTTAATCAACTTGCGGGCATGGTTGAATTCAGTTACCAGATGATTCGGAGTTGAATTGGAAGAAGGAATCTAGTTTTGAAAGTTTAAGCGGTGAAAATTTGACCGAAATTTGACTTTTGTGTAAACGGCTCCGGAATGAGTTTGGATGATCTCAACAACTTTGTATGGTGATTTTGGACTTAGGTGTGTGTCCGGATTCAGATTTGGAGGTCCGTAGGGTAATTGGAGGCATTTCGACGAAAGTTGGAAAAGTTGAAGTTTGAAAGTGAAAAAGTTTGACCCATAGTTGACTTTTGTGATATCGGGTCGGAATGCGATTCTGAGAGTTGGAGCAGCTCCGTTATGTCATTTTGGACTTGTCTGCAAAATTTGGTGTCATTCCGGGATGATTTGATAGGTTTCGGCGCGTGTTCTAGAACTTGGAAGATTTGGAAGTTCATAAGCTCGATTCATGGCGCAATTTACATTTTCGGCGTTGTTTGATGTGATTTGAGACCTCGAGCGAGTCCGTGTTAGGTTATAGAACTTGTTTGTGTGTTTAGACGGGGTCCTGGGGGCCTCGGGTGTGTTCTGGGTGGGATACATGTATTTTCCCCCCTATTTTGCACTGTTGTTCTGTCTTCTGGTGTTCCCTTCTATGCGATCTCATAGGCATAGCCGTGATCGCGAAGGCTCATTTGGTGGCTAACAATTATCCTTCTTCGATTCATAAATACTAGTCCGCGATCGCGCACGTATGTTTCTGCCTTCTCCGTGTTCGCAGTCCATCTCCCGCGTTCACATAGCTCAGCTATAACAGCTAGTGACTCGTTCCCTTCCTTTTCTGCGAGCGCATGCATCATCTCGCGGTTGCGTAGTGCATTTTTGGGTAGTGTCCATTTTCTTCTTCGCGATCGCATTGCTTCTTCCGCGATCGCGATGTACAATTAGTTGGGCAGGCAGAATATATTCCCAAATCGAGGGTTAGACCATTTTTATCATATTTTGACTTGTAGAGCTCGGTTTTGAGCGATTCTTTGTGGGGTTTTCAAGCAATTCGATTGGGTAAGTGTTCTTCACCTAGTATTTGATATATTCCATGATTTTATCTTTATTTTTATCATTTAATTTGTATTCTTGGTTGACGAAAATGTTGGCTTTTGAAGAAAATTTCTAAAATGAAAAATCATGATTTGAGGGACAAAATGGTATCAGAATTTGATAATTTTTGTATGATTGAACTCGTATCGAAAGGGGTACTCGGTTTTTGTAAAATTTGTCGGGTTCCGAGGAGCGGGCCCGGGGGTCGACTTTTGGACCAATTTTTGGATTTTGTTAAGATTGAGACTTTATGATTCGGAATAGTTTCTTATGAGTTTTATTTGTGCTTTGAAGTTATTTTGGTTAGATTTGAGCCGTCCGGAGGTCTTTTCACCTGAGAAGTGCATTTTAGAGTATCGGTTTGTCGTCTTTGAGGTAAGTATCTTACCTAACCTTGTGTGGGGGACTTCCCCTTAGGAATTGAGTCTTCTATGTTGATTGTAGTTCGTGTACGCGAGGTGACAAGTGCGTGCTCGGACTTATTTGTGGAAAGTTACTCACTGTGTATGAAGTTGTTCGTGATACGTTTGAGTTCCAATTTGCTGGTTTCACTTCTACATGCTTTAGTTAGAATTAATTGCTTTAGGATTCACTCTTATTGCCTATTTGACTCTTATTTGACTTAACTGAAGATTTTGCCTCTTCTATCGTCATGCTATCTTTTCATAACTGCTTATTTTTAATTGAAATTGTTATTGTCACATCATATAATTGTTTAGTTTTAATTGGATCGGAGATTATCTTCTGTTGTTTACCATTATTTGAATTGTTGAATATCCTTCGAAATTGCTCAACCTTAAAAGGAGTGTAGATAACCTATATCTTAGTTGACTTGCCTTTATTTGAAACTATTTGACTCGTGTTGGCTTCCTTATTGTTGACTTGTATATTGTGGGATCGTTGCTATATGTTATTTTTCCCTTGTTGAACTGTTCCCTTTATGCCTAGCATTCTTTACTGTGGTTATTCCTTGTGAACTTGTTCTACCGTTTCTTTGTGCTTGAGTTGGTTTACTCGTCGTACTTTGTATTATTGTCATTTTTGTTGTTGTACTTGTTGTGGTGAAGTACGAGATTTCTGCCGTGCTGTAGCTGTTAATTCTGTTGGTTACGCTGCATATTTACTTTGCTACGGGACGGTATCCCGGTAGATCCCCCGGTTCTGCGTATTTACTTTGGGACTACGGAACGGTATTTCGGTAAATCCCCCTGCATATTTATGTTTGGGACTACGGGATGGTATCCCGGTAGATCCCCTTGTTCTGCATATTTACTTTGGGACTACGGAACAGTATTCTGGTAGATCCCCCTGCACATTTACGTTTGGAACTATGGGACGGTATCCCGATAGATCCCCATGTTCTGTATATTTACTTTGGGACTACGGAACGGTATTCCGGTAGATCCCCATGCACATTTACATTTGGGACTACGGGACGGTATCCTGGGAGATCCCCTGTTATTATCACTATGTTCTGAGCTATTGCTTTTCATCGATTCTATCCCTGTGTAAACATTCTACGTGCTTTCCTTTCTTTTCCTTATGCTTACTAGCTGGTATGAACTATGTTAGGACACTTGCACAAGCATACACGTGGCTAAGTACCCTTATCGGATAAGAGGCTTCTTGATATTCTAAGTATAGACGCACACCCTCGCTTACTTGCCTTCCATGTGAGAATGGCTCTATTTGGCATGTGAGTTGTCAGTATGATTTTGAGGTATGATGAGGGCACAGGATGCTAAATGTTAGGGCTCAGGTATCGAGACCCGTATTGTATGATTATGAGATGAGGTGTCACAGGGTGACTTATATTCGAAGGATATTTATTTGGAAAGGTTATATTCGAAAGGTATTTATTTTGAAAGAACTATTTTTGAAAAATATTTATTTGATTGAAGTACATTTCGTACTATTTTATCACTTGAAGGATTTGACTAATTGATTGAAGTTTGTTGGCTAAGACTATATGTGAAAACTGCCGTAGTTGCTAAGTTATGACTTGTCTTTGTTGTATTTGTGATTTCGGATTTGGGTTGTATTTTCGTTCACTTTTCTGTGTTCTTATTATGGTGTTCCGCTGTTACTTGCTGTTTTCTTTCCTTATTGCAATTACTGTATTGTTAACCACATCGCGTAGTCTTTATATAGATATCATGTTCTGTTGTTTCTATACTTATACTTGTTCAGTTTATTAGACCAGTGGGTGTCTTGACTTTTTCTCGTCACTACTCCACCGAGGTTAGTCTTGATACCTACTGGGCACCGCTGTGGTGTGCTCATACTACACTTCTGCATATTTTTGTGCAGATCCAGGTATTGTTCGTTAGTAGCTGTGCGGCTTCTTGCCGAGTAGACTCAAGGTAACCCTACTACTGCGTTCGCAGGCTTAGGAGTAACCTTCTAATTTTGTAATCACACTGTTGTACTTATTTCCATACAGTTGTGTTTAGAAGTTGTAGTGAAACTCTGTAGAGCTTATGACTTGTACTGCCGATTTTGGGAAGATGTAAATTCTATAAAGATTTCTATATTAAGACTGTTAGACCTTCGTTATTATGGTTTATATTCAGTAAATGTTATGCTTAGCTAGTCCCTACGACTAGGTACCATCACGAAACCCAACGGAGGGGAAATTGGATCGTGACAACGCCTTGCTACAAAAAACGTGCCTCAAACGTCTAGGAGTGCGCCCCAAATGCCCGGGCGTACGCCTCGAATTGCTGGGCGTACACCTCGAATTGCTGGGCGAAAGCCTCTTGAGACTTTCGTACCACACCATCGCCTCGGGGCATTTTTGGTGCGCCTCGCCCCAGGACTCGACCCGAAAACGCCTTTTAAAATACTAATTTAAATTATCATGTGAACAATAAGTAATACAAGCATTTAATGTTATTACTTTGGGATAACTATATTTTGTGTTGATTGAAATTTTTAATTTATATTTTTACTTTACGGTACATTTTAATTGAATTCTTTTATAATAAATGTTTAAATTTATTTTTTTCTAAATAATACTAATCGCAAATTGAACCTTTATTGTCCTTTTTTCGTAATTTGATACTTAAAAGTGCTTTATTAAAAGATTGGCCAAACATAATGAGTTTGCAAAAGCACTATTCAAACGAATTGGCCAAACATAAACAGAAATTTTACAAAAGTATTTTTTCGAAAAGCACTTTTCAATAAAAGCACTTTTCAAAATAAGAATTTTTCGGCAGCTTGGTGAAACGAGTTCTAAATGTTGTGACTTTTGATGAAAGGAATCAAATGATGCGTCCATTGAAAAGCAACTCTTCATGAAATGATAGCTAAAGTACCCACAAATACAGTCTACGAACAATTTGGGGGTTTTTCTTTGAGAAATTTTCATAAAGCACTATCTTTTAGTAGTAATTAGCCGTCTATAGATACCATTTGCTATATTACGGATTATAGATACCTTTTCTGTGGTTATAAGATGTATTGTATTTAAGCTATTGTATTCATGAATACAGTAGCAAAAATAGGCGTGTATCAGGGAAGTCCAGCTAATCAGTTGTTGTATTCGAGTGTATTGGACTGTATTCATGGAGTGAAACATGGGATTACAGCTTGACAGATTATTGTATTCGACTGTATTAACGGCGTGAAATAGGGGATTACACTGTTTTTAAAACGAAAAGTGAATCAATTAACATAATAGACTCCTAATATAACTCAACAAACTCAAGTATAACACACAAATTTTGTATTTTCAGTTATAAAAAAGATTCTCAACCGAAAAATACTCCAAAAACATAGCAATCTTCAGAGAAATTATTTAATACATCTGAATACATAAATTATATTAATTAAAAAAAACATATGAATACATTCATGGCATATAGCGAGACAGTGAATACAATGAAATACATAGAATACAACGGGATACATTGAAATACAATGAAAAAAAAGACAATGAATACAATGAAATACATGGAATACAACGAGATACATTGAATTACAACGAACAAAAAGACAATGAATACAATGAAATACATGCAAAATATTGAAATATATTAACAGAAAATCAAGTTGCTCAGCCCCAAACTCCGTCGTCTTTGTTCAAGAACAAACCCTAATTTCTGGCGAATCTGCCGTAGCAACGTTTGAAGGTACAACACGCGACACCTTTGAGGGCAAGGAAGTCTTAGAATTAAAGTATGAAGCATATGTTCAGATGGTGATAAGTTGTCATAAATCCCTTTGTTCTTCTGCCCGAGCATCATGGGATATACACTCGATTGCAGTTGCCCACTGCTTGGGGACTGTTCCTGTCGGAGAGACTAGTGTATTTGTTGCAATATCGTCTATCCATCGAGCAGATGCATTGGATGTGTCACACCTCCTTTTTTACTTACACCCTGGAAGGTAGTATAAGGGAGTTTTTTCCAACTTAAAGTGACAATCGAAACGGGATTATTTATTTATTATATTCAGAGTCGCCACTTGGGAGATTTATGGTGTCCCAAGTCATCGGTTCAAATCCCGAATCGAGGAAAAGGTTGACTCTGTATTACAGTCCGCAAAAATAGAAATCCGGGTAAGGAATTCTGTTAACCCGGGAGAAGGTGTTAGGCATTCCCGAGTTCCGTAGTTCTAGCATGGTTGCTCAACTGTTATAATTGGCCTATTATCTGATTTTAATACATATTTTAGCCTAGGATCCAATTTTAACTTTATAACCGCTTTACTTAATTATTTTAAAGGAAAATTGCAACGTCATTTAAAATATGTCTTGAACCACGTCACATAAATGCACCCGCAATCCGCAACACATTTTATCTAACGTTGAGATTTGGATTTGGATCACATAAATGCGCACCCGAGTTTAGGAAGGTAGATTATTAAACTAACGCGCCTAAATCAATTACGCGTTTGCAATTTTGCAAGGGCCATGGAAATTTCACTATGTGGCACGCCTCGAATTCTAAGTCAAACGAGGGCCATGCAATTGTCATTTTTGTTTGGCATAGCACACCTCGAATTATTCTAAAAATTAACGGAATTGGGCTTCTATTATTACCTAAGCTAACTAAGAATGTTGTTCAAACTATAAGGAAGGGCTGAAGGACCTTGGCATTATTATTTTAAGGGCTAATGTCCAAACTAACACTCGTTAATCACAGGCATGGTGTTACTTTGAAATTCAGCACTCGATAGGTTGGAAGACCAAACCAATGTCAGGCCCAATCCTCTAAGTGCTCAGGCATCCATACGCACACAAAAGAGGATATTGGGCTCACTTGAAGCCCAAAAGAATAAATGCAACAAGCTGAACTGCACCTTTAAAGCAATTGGGCCACACGCTACAGCCCAATTTTATGATTCAATACACATAAACGATTACAAATTACAATGCTTCAAAAGGTTTCAGAAAATTAAAACTAAAATCGATTATCTTTAAGCATGATACAAAGTGCATTCTAATGTCCAATCATGTTTATAATGAAGATATAATCCTATGATAACTCATTCACTATCACCTTGTTACTTAAAATCCAACATTATTCGCTACTTTTAAACAAAACAGCACTGCATGGTTTCAAGAATAGACGAAACACTTACTAACATAGATTCCAATTGAAAGTTTGATATTCTAACCTATACTGGCTATTTCAGTAAGCACAAGTCAGAAATGAATACCAAAAGCACACACTAACTTCAAGCTTGACTGAAACAGATCTAAGCATGTATGAATCAATTAAACCCTCTAACACCATAATTCCCCAAAAGTCCATATTCAAAACATGCCCCTCAGTGACCAAATTCATAGCTACAGCCAGCATTCAACAATAGCAGACTCTAACAAACCTCAATTAAACATAACTTTGAGCATGATTATTAACTCTACATGAGCATACATCATACAGATCCTAACAGAATTAATGATGATTCAAACTTGTGTGAAACCAACGAGCTGCACCGAGAGCTAAACACATGAATCTAACACTATATCACCTCTACTAGTAACTACAACATGCTTAACTACAACTAATTTGGACAAAGTAATCACATTAAGTTAAACAAAAACAAATCAGAGAAAAATGAAATGGAACAGTTTCCATGCTTCAATTCTTCACTTTCATTTTATTCCTCAAATTCACTTCCAACCAAAGGAGTTACAAGGTCACATACCTGGAAATGCAACAAAAGAAGCAAAGAAATGAGATATCAATGGGATTAACAACAGAAATCAACACCAGCAACAGCAATAAAATAGTAATAGGATCAGCAACCCAGAATCACTTTTGAAAACCCAAATCCCAGCCTCAAAACCTTTCTAACCAAATGCCATCACTTGAAAATAACCTTTTTTGAAGTTTTTAAACCAAACACAAGAGAACCAAAAGCTGAAACTTAATGTGATTCAAGAAATTTCACCAAAAGAATCCAGAATTTCAAGTGTTAGTTTAGAGTTCACTCACAATGCCTATCCGTTTCAAGTTTTTCCAGAATTTTTTTTCTCTTCGCTCTGCCTTGAAAGGCAAGAAAAGGTGCCTTTATAGGCAAGGGAAGTAGGGCAAATAGCAAATTTTAGTTTTGCATTTAGGCCCTTTTCCAATTTTTGTTTTTGCCTAGCTGGCCTTAGTTAAAAATTTGAAAATCAATTTAAACCTCCCACCCAGCTTCCTAGAAGCTTCTCAATCAATTACCAAAAGATTCCCCTACCTAGAGTACCTAAATTACCCTTCAACACCCCTGTTATTACCCTAAAAACCCACCGGATCAAACTGGCCAAGCTAATTGGGTCATAGACCCCAAATTGAATCCCTATTTGGGCCTGTTGCTATTTATAAACCAATTACAACACTTATGGACCCGGATTAGAGCTAACCCAAAATTTCCCCAAACAAAGAAGCCTGGAACCATTTCTTTTAAAAAAACAACCGAAACAACCAATCTAATTTCATAACAGCAAATTAACTAAATTATGGACCTAATTTCATTAGCTAAGCGATTAAACTGATAATGAAACAATAATTATGCTATTAACACCAAAACTTAGACAAACAAAACAAGGTGGATTAAAAGACTCCGATAGTCCAGCTTTCACAACAAAAGAAAAGAAGAGGACCCAGTTTGAACCTCAGAATACGCAAATGAATTTTGACCAACCCCAAAGAAAGGGGATGAGGAGGAAGATGAACCACTGAAAGAAAATCAGAATAAAGGAAGAAGAACTTACCGAGTCATGCTCGAAACCAAACGGAGACAGAAACTCAACCAAACTTATGTCGAATCCGTTGTTCTTTGTCAAGAACAACTGAATCGACATTAATTTCGTTGAGTCAGGCTCTCAAACTTTGAAAGAAAACACTGCATGTTACCAGGCTTGAAGGAAGATGATTTTGAACTTCTGAGTTAAACTCGGCTTTAAGATTCGACGAGTTCAACGTTGGTTCGAGGGGTATGGGTTAGGGATTTGGAGAGAGGAGATCACGGTGGGTATGTGGTGTGATTTTGGCGTTGAAAGGAGGTGGCGCCCCCACCCCATGGGGGTGGGAAAAGGTGGCGGCGGGCTAGGGTTGAGGGGTATCTCTGATTTTTGGAGAAGATGAGAGATGGTGAGGGGGAAGAACGACCTAGTACTAGGTTAATTGGGGGGGGTGGGGGGGTTCGGACATTTTTATTAAAAGCGGGGGAAGTGATTTTAGCCCTTAGATCAGATTGGATGGAAGGCCAGGATTGCTTCTAAGTGGACGAACTAAAAACGATGCAGTTTTGATCTCATACTGCGTCGTTTCATGGGTCTCATGGACTGGGGCTTGGACCGGGTTTGGGGGTGGATCTGGGCCAGGTTTGGATGGGTATAAGGAAGAATTGAATTGGGCTTGAGAAATTGAAATAAGAATGGCCCAAAAAATCTGATTCCTATCTTTCCTTTCTCTTCAATTTCCTCTTATTCTATTTTAATTCCTTTCCTTCCCTTCTTTAAAAATAAAACTAAAAATCAAAGTTAAAATCCTAAAACCAAATTATCCTGAAAAATATAATTAAACCTAAAAAAAAAACAAATCACAATTAATTAAAAACAAACTAAAAGAAAAACTACTCAAAAATATAAATTAATATTAAAAGTGCCAATTGAACTATTTTTGTGATTTTTCCTTTTTATAAAACATCTAATTTGCTAATTAATCCTAGAATGTAAAATTAAACCCTAAATGTAAATGCCAAGTATTTTTGTATTTTTCATTAATTAAATAAAATGAACATGCACAGATAAATGCAAACAATTAACGGAAAATCCCACAAAATTTCACAAAATTGCAAATAATAAAAAGACAATTATTTTATTTTTTGAATTTGTGGGAGTAATTCATATAGGGCAAAAATCACGTGCTCACAACTGCCCCTCTTTGCTCGGAAACACGCAGAGTTTTCGGGCAAAGATAGAGTGAGCGGATCCGAGCAATTTTTGCCCGTTTGAATACTCCGTGGGAAGCATTTTTTGAAAGATTTGACCGCACCCTGCTTCCGAGGTTGCCTAGATATCCTTGGCTAAAAAGGAATCAGGTCAGTGTAGTTCAGGAATGTCTGGTAGCTGGGACTACCATGAAGCTGTGATTTCACTGTTGCTGCTGCTGCTACTACTGCCTACTGAACCCCTTATTACACCATGTCAAAAATAAAAAGAAGCTAGACTAGACTATGATCTATGCATTACAAAAATCCTATCTATATCTTCAAACTTGCTCTTGTGGTCCTTGTTGCCTCGTCGACTTGTATTCTCCCGGTGAAATTCCTTTGTTACCGACTTGAATTGTAATATGAGATATTTTCCCTTTCTCCAGGGGGACGCCTGATTACTGAACTCGAATTGTACTTTGAGGTGCTTTCCCTTTTCCCAGGTGGACGTCTGACTGCTGAACTTGAATGTATTCCCGTGCTCTCCAGGTGGGCGCCCGACTGCTGAACTTGAATGTATTCCCGTGCTCTCCAGGTGGGCGCCTGACTGCTGAACTTGAAATGTATTCCCGTGCTCTCCAGGTGGGCGCGTGATTTCAACAAAATAGACAAAAACAAAGAAAAATTTTTGCTCCCAGTTTGGTAGCTGGGCACATATGTGAGTGTAAACTGAATCATGTTACCAAATATCAATAAGAAACTTGAAAGCTGAAACTTGAATTGTACTCCCTTGCTCTCCAGGTGGGCGCCTGATTGCTGAAACTTGAATTGTATTCCCTTGCTCTCCAGGTGGGCGCCTGATTGCTGAACTTGAATGTATTCCCGTGCTCTCCAGGTGGGTTCCTGATTGCTGAAACTTGAATTGTATTCCCTTGCTCTCCAGGTGGGCGCCTGATTGCTGAACTTGAATATATTCCCGTTCTCTCCAGGTGGGCTCCTGACTGCTGAACTTGAAATGTATTCCCGTGCTCTCCAGGTGGGCGCCTGACTGCTAAACTTGAAATGTATTCCCGTGGTCTCCAGGTGGGCGCCTGATTTCAACAAAATAGACAAAAACAAAGAAAATTTTTTGCTCCCAGTTTGGTAGCTGGGCACATATGTGAGTGTAAACTGAATCATTTTACCAAATATTACTAAGAATTTGAAAGCTAGGTCCTATTATCCAGGGGGTCCTGACAACTCTTAATTAAACGACAATTATAAATCTAAGTTATATCTTCTAAAGGTGTGGCTTTCGCTAAATCTTGTTATCTAAGAGGGTCTTAAACTACTCCTCATTATCCAGGAGGGTCCTGACAATTCCTAATTAAACAACAATTTTAAATCTAAGTTATATCTTCTAAAGGTATTATTTTCGATACATCTTGTTATCTAACAACAATCTTAAAGCTAGGTCCCATTATTCAGGAGGGTCCTGAAAACTCCTAATTGAATCCTATCTTCGAACATGTAGACTTTGAAACCAACTTATATTCCTTTGGGGTATATTTATGCTAAATTATGCTACTCATGATTGTTTTGAAATTTAAACTAGGTCCCATTTTCCAGGAGGGTCTTGATAATTTACGGTCATACTTGTCTGGTGCTTGCCTTTCTTTACGGAGGGTTTCTCCGAAACAACGAAACTTTTTGCCCCTATTTCAATCAAAGAAAAATCTTGTCAGTTTAAAATGTGGTGGTTAGTTGATGGCATTCTTGCTGAAAGTCTCTCCGCTGCCGTGTTTTGTTTTGACCGGCTTCCCCGAACTGGCCCTGAATCGCTTGACTTTCTGACTGACCTTCAAACCTTATGACCTTTAATGACCCGAGTGTTCTATACCCAAACCGTTGTTTTACATCTCTGACCCCTTTATCTGAACCTTTGCATCTCCCATGAAATTACTAAGTCATTCCACCGATGAAACTTCCGGTGACTCCTTATATCCCACTTTACATCATGCTATCTTTGGTATGTTCTGGCCACACTGTGCTTTGCAATTTTGGAAGTTGGTAGTGAGCTTTGAAATCCTTTCTTATTTGCTTTGAACAAGACTGACATTGAAACATCTTAGAGAAACAAACCCCAAAAGAAATGAAATGCAATGACCTTGAGAGTTAAGGATAAAGAAAATCCAAAACCGGACGACTTGCTAAAAAGGAAAAAAAAGGAAAAAAAGACTTATCTGAGTGGAACAGCTGGTACCATGGATCATGACATGCATTTCGGGTTAATCGGCCCAATCTGTCCAACCAATCAACTTTCAGTTGCCGTACTTTGTTGCCCCGGAACTCCACAACCTGACTTCTTCAACCAAACCTTGACCTTATTCATCCTGCGGTGCCCTGAAAGGTTTTTACCAACAGACCTCTCTCATTTGTTCATCTCTCAACTCACTTTCGCCTCAAGGTGCCCGTGAAGGTTTTCACCAATAAGACTCTTATTTTTTATTTCTCTCAGCTCCCGTCGCCTTACGGAGCCCGTGAGGGTTTTCACCAATAAGACTCTCTCATTTTCATTATTTTTTCTACTTGGACCGGAGTGTTGCCCCTGACACGAATCACCTCTACTTGCTCGACTTGGCATTTCTCGAAGACTGATCAGAAGGTCTTTCTTTGGACCGTAACGTGGGCTTTTGGATAGGGTTAGAAAGAAAGGGTATCAAAGGCTCAAAACAATTCAACATAGGTTCAAAATTACAACTTTCGGAATCAGATTTCTTATAACAACCACAACTTTTGCCCCAGTTTCTTGGTTGGGGACTTTTGGATTTTATTTTGATGGGACCGAACCGTGAGGCTGCCTACGTATCCTTAAAAGGGATCAGGTCGAACGTAGTTCATGTCATAGGAATCACTTTGTATGTTGTGATTTTTCCTTTCTTTTTCTTCCACTTTCTCTTCTTTTCTTTTCTTTCTTCCTTTTCACTTTTTGTTGTTTTTTTCTTCTTCTTTTTTTCTTTTTTTTTCTTCTCTTTTTCTCTTTTTTTTCTTTTCTTTACTTATCTTTCACACTTGTGCTTTTGATCTTTGCTACTGATTCCAAAAGAGGGGTATGAAAGGAAATAAACAAGGCTCAAAAGGGCCAACGAAGGATAAAGTGTTTAGATAGCAGAACAAAATGCCTTCGTCATTCCAGTCTTCAAAACATGCCAAGTACAAACAAAGACAATTAAACCAAAGAAGATCATGCATAATATCTCTTGACCGTATCGGAATTGATGGCCATTTCTACACATCTGCCTTCTATATCTGTTAAATATAAAGCACCGTTTGACAACACTCTAGTTACAATGAACGGCCCCTGCCAATTTGGGGCGAACTTGCCTTTGGCCTCAGCCTGATGTGGAAGGATACGTCTCAACACTTGCTGACCCACTTCAAACTTTCGTGGACGCACCTTCTTATTATATGCTCTTGCCATTCTCCGTTGATACAACTGGCCATGACACACTGCTGCCAATCTTTTCTCATCGATCAAACTCAATTGTTCCAGGCGGGTTTTGACCCACTCATCATCATCAATTTCGGCTTCTGCGACAATCCGAATGGATGGGATTTCCACTTCCGCGGGTATCACTGCCTCGGTGCCATACACCAGCAAATAAGGAGTCGCCCCTACTGAAGTATGAACAGTAGTGCGGTAACCCAACAATGCAAAAGGTAGCTTTTCATGCCACTGTCTAGAACCCTCCACCATTTTCCGAAGTATCTTCTTTATATTCTTGTTGGCCGCCTCAACTGCTCCGTTTGCCTTGGGGCGGTAAGGGGTGGAATTGCGATGTGTAATCTTGAACTGCTGACATACCTCTTTCATCAGATGACTATTGAGATTAGCCCCATTGTCTGTAATGATCACCTTTGGTATCCCAAACCGACAAATGATATTTGAGTGCACAAAATCAACCACCGTTTCTTGGTTACCGACTTGAACGTTTTGGCCTCTACCCACTTGGTGAAATAGTCGATGGCCACTAGAATGAACCTGTGCCCATTCGATGCTGATGGCTCAATTGGCCGAATGACATCTATGCCCCAGGCAACGAAAGGCCACGGTGCAGACATTGTGTGCAATTCAGATGGTGGAGAATGAATCAAATCTCCATGCACTTGGCACTGATGACATTTGCGCACGAAATTGATACAATCTCGCTCCATAGTGAGCCAATAATAACCTCCTCGGAGAATCTTCTTTGCCAGCACGTACCCGCTCATGTGCGGTCCACAGACTCCAGAATATACTTCGGTCATAATAGCTATGGCCTGTCTAGCATCTATGCATCTCAGCAATCCCAGATCTGGAGTTCTTTTGTACAAAACCCCTCCACTGAAGAAAAATCCACCTGCCAACCATCGAATTGTTCTCTTTTGATCACCTGTGGCCTGCACTGGATAACTCCCATTCTGATGTATTCCCTAATATCATGGAACCACAGCTCACCCTCAAGTTCTTCTTCCACCAAATTACAATAGGCATGCTGATCACGGACCTGAATCTGCAAAGGGTCCACATAAGCCTTATCCGGATGATGGAATATTGACGCCAGAGTAGCCAAAGCATCGGCAACCTCATTATGAATCCTTGGAATATGCCTAAATTCTATTGATTGAAACCGTTGACAAAGATCAAGCAGACATTGTCGGTACGGTATGAGCTTTCAATCCCGTGTTTCCCATTCTCCTTGAATCTGATGTACCAGAAGGTCCGAGTCCCCCAAGACCAAGACTTCCTGGACACCCATGTCCACAGCTAACCTCAAACCCAGAATGCACGCCTCATACTCAGCCATGTTGTTAGTACAGTAGAAACGAAGCTGAGCCGTAATAGGGTAGTGATGCCCTGTTTCAGAAATAAGTACCGCTCCTATCCCAACGCCTTTCATGTTAGCGGCCCCATCAAAGAAAATTTTCCATCCTGGTTTTTCAACCTGTTCCAATTCATCAATGTGCATCACCTCTTCATCAGGGAAATAAGTCTTCAAAGGTTCATATTCTTCATTCACTAGATTCTCGGCCAAATGGTCCGCCAATGTTTATGCTTTCATTGCAGTCCGAGTCACATAGATGATGTCAAATTCTGTGAGCAAGATCTGCCACTTTGTGAGCCTCCCTGTGGGCATAGGCTTCTGAAAGATATACTTCAACGGATCCAAGCGAGAGATGAGGTAAGTAGTATAAGATGACAAATAATGTTTCAACTTCTGTGCTACCCAAGTTAGGGCGCAGCACGTCCTCTCAACATGAGTATACTTAACCTCGTAAGATGTGAACTTCTTGCTGAGATAATATATGGCATGCTCCTTCCTGCCGGTGATGTCATGTGACCAAATACACATCCAACTGAGTTGTCCAAGACCATCAAATACAGAATCAAAGGTCTCCCTAGTTCTGGCGGGACCAACACAGGTGGGTTTGACAAATACCCCTTTATCTTATCAAATGCTTCTTGACACTCGTCTGTCCACTTGACCGCAGCATCCTTCTTCAACAGCTTGAAGATAGGCTCACACGTTTTCGTAAGTTGAGCAATGAACCTGCTGATGTAATTCAACCTCCCTAACAGGCTCATCACCTCAATCTTGTTCCTCGGAGGTGGCAATTCTTGGATAGCTTTGATTTTTGATGGGTCCAATTCAATACCTCGAGGCTGACTATGGATCCCAACAATTTTCCAGATGGAACACCAAAAGCGCACTTTGCAGGATTGAGCTTAAGATTGTACCTGCAAAGCCTTTGGAAGAACTTTCTCAGATCTTTGATATGATCAGACTGCTTCCTAGACTTTACGATCACGTCATCCACATAAGCCTCAATTTCCTTGTGTATCATGTTGTGGAATATGGTTGTCATCGCCCTCATGTAGGTTGCCCAGCATTTTTCAAACCAAATGGCATGACTCGATAGAAGTACGTTCCCCATGGCGTGATGAATGCCGTCTTTTCTGCATCTTCTTCATCCATTAAGATCTGGTGATAGCCCGCATAACAATCCACAAAAGAACCAATCTCATGTTTGGCGCAATTATCAATCAATATGTGGATGTTCGGCAGTGGGAAGTTATCCTTTGGACTCGCCTTGTTGAGATCACGGTAATCAACGCACACCCTGGTGTCACGACCCGAATTTCCCACCGTCGGGAGTCGTGATGGCGCCTACTGTCGGAGGTAGGCAAGCCAAGTATTAAAACATTTTCTGATAACTTCTCAACGATATAAATAAAAGGAGTCATTGAAATAAAAGCGAAAGTCTTAAAAACATAGATAACTGAAAACCAAGTGCGGAAGTTTCAATACAACTCTACCCAGATCCGGTGTCACTAACTCACGAACTACTAAAGAGTGCTAAAAACAAGTCTGAATAGAAGTACATCAATGTTTGTCTCGGTACAAGGAAAACAAACTAATAACATAAAAGGGACTCCGGCTTGCGGACGTCAGCTAGGCTACCTCGAAAGTCCCTGGACTGAAGTCAGCTCCCAATCAAATCCTACTGCTGAGGCCCAAAAGCTGCTCCTGGATATGTGCAAAAAGATGCACAGAGTGTAGCACAACACAACCGACCCCATATGCTGGTAAGTGCCTGGCCTAACCCCGGCGAAGTAGTGACGACGCTATACCAGACTACCAGATAAACCTGTGCAGTTATGAAATATATTGCGGAAAATAAATAGGAAATAAGCAGTTTATACAAGGGGGGGGGGGGGGAATCATGCTGGGGGGAGGCAACAGTTAAAACAAGAAGTCTAAACTTAAGGATAGAACAGCCAATATAAACTTAAATCCGGAGTAAACACACTTAAGCCATAATTTGTTGCAGCGCGCAACCTAGTCCGATCACATACAATACTGTTGCGGCGTGCAACCCGAACCATAAATATACAGTGTTGTTGCGGAGTGCAACCCGATCCACAATTATATAGTGTTGTTGCGGCGTGCAACCCGATCCACAATTATATGGTGTTGTTGCGGCGTGCAACCCGATCCACAATTATATAGTGTTGTTGCGGCTTGCAACCTGATCCTCAATTATATAGTGTTGTTGTGGCGTGCAACCCGATCCACAATTATATAGGTAACAAAACCTCACCCGATCAACAATCACAAGTAAGGGGTAGGGGGGGTAACAACTAGTGACGGCAATCCCGGCAAGGGGAAATATAACAACACAACTAAATCCCGGCAAGGGAGAAAATCAACAAAACCAATAACACGTCCCGGCAAGGGAGAAAATCAACAAAACCAATAACACGTCCCGGCAAGGGAGAAAAGCAACTCTTTCACTTTCTTGCACTTCTCACTTATAATTCATTTAACATTCGAGCCATCGCTCCAAGGGTCATTTCATAATCTCCGTCTCATGCTCTTTACAATATATAGAAATCATCAAATAAGCATGGAAGAGTCACAACAATTCAGGATAATCTCAATATAAGGACACACGGTCATGCTAGACACCAGTGTATAGATACTCGTCACCATGCCTATACACCGTACTCGACAAATAGCAATTAGCAAGTAAGACTCTACCCCCATTCCCTCAAGCCAAAGTTAGACCAAACACTTACCGCAACTTCCACAGCTAAATCAATCCACAACGACCGCCTTCCCTCTCGAATTCGGCTCCAACTCAATCAAATCTATGAAATAACGACTTTACAATATTAATAATAGCTAAACAAACTAAACCCAATGCCTAAATATGAATTTCTAAGCTTTCTTCCCAAAATTCCAAAAATCGACCCCGAGCCCGCTTGGTCAAAACACGAGGTTCGAACCAATTCCATGTCACCCATTCCCCCACGAGCCCGAATATACAATTTATTTTCAAATTCGACCCCTATACGAGGTCTAAATCAAAGAAAATTGAAAAGCCCTAACTCTACCCATTTCCCCCAATTTCAACCCTAGATTACATGATTTGAGCCTAGGAATTTGATAAATGATGAAGAAAAATGAAGGAAACAAGTGGGAATTTACTCACCCAAGTGGTCTTGAAGAATGGGGGCTTCAATGGACTCCTAGAGCTTGGGGAAGAAGAGAGCTCGTGAAATGTTTTGAATAAAACCCGAAGTTACTGTTCTGGAAACTTAAGAAAATCACTGGGAAAAATTACCCTATGCGTTCGCGACATAAGGGTCGCATTCGCGAAGAAGAGAAACTGGTAAGCGTCGCGATCACGAAAAGTATGACGCGATCGCATAGAAGGAATGGGCTGGGTCCAGGTTTTGTGCTATGCGAACGCGGGAAGGACCCCGCGAACGCGATGAGGCAAGTTGCAAAGCTATGCGTTCGCGAGCCACTGAATGCGAACGCGAAGGGGAAAGTACTGAGGTCCTGAGTTTGGCTTACGCGATCGCGATGGTGGTGACGCGAACGCGAAAGAGAAAACACTGAAACTATGCGAACGCGAAGGTGGAGTGCGAACGCGAAGAAGGAATTCTCTGTGCACCAACATCAGATTTTTCTACAATTTTTCCTAACTCCAAAACCATCCCGAACACCTCCGAAAACACTCCTGATCCCTCGGGGCTCCTAAACAAACACACACACTAACTCAACCACATCCTACGAACTTAACCGTGCGATCAAATCGCCAAAATAACATAAAAAACGAGGAATCAAACCCCAAAATAATCACTTTTTCATCAAACTTCATAACCTTTCATTTGTTGATATTTAGGTCCGAAACACGTCAAATGACATCCGATTTCAACCAAATTTCACAGAAAGCGCTTAAACCATATATAAGACCTATACCGGGCGCCGAAACCAAAATACGGGCCCGATACCAACACGTTCTAATCAATTTCCTTTTCGAATTTCCATATTAATTTCTGAAAAATAATTTCACAGAAAAATTCATTTCTCGGGCTCTCGACCTCGGAATTCGACTCCGGGCATATGCCCGAGTCTCATATTTTTCTACGGACCCTCCAGGACCGTCCAATCACGGGTCCGGGTCCGTTTACCCAAAATGTTGACCAAAGTCAACTTTATTCATATTAATATCAAAATTCATCATTTTTCACACAAAATTCATATTAAGCTTTCCGGCTACGCGCCCGAACTGTGCACGTAAATCGAGGCGACTAAAAGTGAGGTTTTCAAGGCCTCGGAAGCACGTAATGAATGAGAAGACAGGTGATGACCCTTTGGGTCGTCACACCTGGTCTTACCATCCTTTTTTGGCATAGGCACAACATTGGCTAACAAAGTGGGATACCGTGTACCCGAATGACTTTTGCATCAAACTGTTTGGTGACCTCTTCTTTGATCTTCACACTCATATCAGTTTTAAATTTCCTCAGCTTCTGCTTGACAGGGGGGAATGCCGGGTCAGTGGGAAATTTGTGAACCACTAAGTCAGTGCTTAGACCCGGCATGTCGTCGTATGACCATGCAAAAACATCTTTGTATTCAAATAGTGCTTTAATTATCTCCTCTCTGAGCTGTGGTTCAAGATGGACACTTATTTTAGTTTCCCGGACATTATCATGGTCCCTTAAATTGATTGCTTCTGTATCATTCAGGTTAGGCTTGTGTTTTTCTTCGAAATGGCTTAATTCTTTACTAATCTCTTCAAAGGCCTCATCATCATCATATTCCAATTCATCGTCACACTCAATTTCTTGTATTATTATTTCAGAATTAGATTGGCTTTTAGGACTGGGCTGAAGATTCCTCATGCATGTCATGTCATCGAAACCAGCATAGAAAGAACTGTACAAGAAAGAAAAGAAAAACAAAAATAAAACTATCAGGAATGAAGAAGAAGGGAAATTGCATTTCATTGAAATTAAAGATAACAAGGTTTAACACATCCAAACGGACGGAACATAGAATCTGAATTACAACCCTGGAATAATCCAGAAAAACTGAAAGAAAATCAAAGCCGACTACCAAAACTCCCTCCGAGTAGGAAGAGGAGTAGCTTCCCAATTGTTGATCTTTGCACTTGGCCCAATGAATTGCACATCCGCTTTACTTGATCCCTCTCCAGCTTCCACCATGTTAACATCATTGAACAACCTCTTGAACCCCTTATCCAAATCTCCATCAACATCAATCAATGGACTGGGAACCGTTGCTACTGGGCATTTTCTGGTACCAGGCCTGACAAATGACCTAGAGAGACGCGGGACAGGCTTTGGAAGGGCCCATGCCCTCTGCTTCATTTTTCGGGCTCGTCTCACATCTGCAGCCGTGGGCTTAAACCCCAAACCAAGGGTATCCAAGTTTTTGGGCAGAGACACTGGTTGTATGATGCCTTGCAGAGAAACACCCAAACCCTTGCTAGGTACAAAGCCATTCTTCAACATCTCAGAAGCCACCATGACTGATGCGGCCGTTACTTTAGGAACCGGAATGCTTTTCCCCTCTGGGATCTTCTCAACTGATATGGTATCAAAGACCTAATAGACCCATGGCCCCTTGTCGTCTTCAACTTCGATGAAAGGTACAATGGCATCACTCTGGGCGCACATATTATCCTCACCGTGCACCACAATTTCCTGTCTGTCCCATTCAAATTTAACCATCTGGTGCAGGGTAGACGGCACTGCCTTGGCGTCATGAATCCAGGGTCGACCTAGCAAAAGATTGTAAGAAACCGCCACATCCAGCACTTGGAATTCCATAGTGAATTCAACGGGCCCTATCGTCAGCTCCAGCACTATATCCCCGACTGAATCTTTTCCTCCACCGTCGAACCCCCGAATGCAAATACTGTTCTTGTGAATTCTATCATCATCCACTTTCAACTTGGTCAACGTGGAGAGAGGGCAAATATTCGCACTAGACCCATTGTCGACCAAACCCCGAGTAACCACGGAATCTTCGCACTTCACCGTAAGATAGAGGGCTCTGTTATGCTCAGTACCCTCCACGGGCAACTCATCATCGGAAAAAGTGACTCTATTTACCTCAAATATCTTGCTTGCTATCTTTTCCAAATGGTTTACTGAGATCTTGTCAGGAACGTGGGCCTCGTTCAAGATTTTCATCAACGCCCGGCGGTGCTCGTTTGAATGGATTAACAATGAGAGCAATAAAATCTGAGCAGGCGTCTTCCTCAACTACTCTATAATAGAATAGTCCTGCACTTTCATCTTCCTCAAAAACTCTTCCGCTTCCTCTTCGGTCACAACTTTCTTTACCAGCACTAAGTTATCCTTGGAGGTCTTGGCTTTTCTTAATTTCTCGGGGGCAAAGCATCTCCCCGAGCGAGTCAAACCATGGGTCTCACAGACTTCTTCTTTAACCTCTTTCCTTTGTAAGTCACTGTCATTCAGCCATAATTCCAAGGGACGACCTTTCTGTTGACTATTGGTAGCTGAGTTACCGGTTTGATAATGACAGGCTCTGTGCGAGCACCCTCCACGACTACAACAGGCTTATTTGCTACCCCTGGTACCACCACTTTTGCTTTTTCCTGTTTCACTGCAACCTCGCTTAAGGACCCCTTCTCAACTACTACAGCTGGTTTACTGTCTGTCCCTTTCAACTTGATCAACGACTTCCCACTTGTTGACTTTTCACTCGGCCTGACTTTACTAGACCGGATCATCATCACAGTCTGCGATGGCCTCTTAGGCTCTCCTCCTTTATGCACGATCTCAATCATATTGGTCTCATGATGGGCCGGCAACAGATTTTGGTTGATATTGGGCGCCTCCGGGGCTTGAACCTTGATCCGATGGGTATCAATGAGCTCTTGGATAGCCGTTTTCAATTTCCATCAGTTCTCTGTATCGTGCCCCGGAGCGCCTGAACAATATTCGCATCTCACCGAGTGATCAAGATTTCTCGGGGAAGGATTTGGCACTTTGCCTCAATCGGATTCAACATACCCAACTGTCTCAACCTGTGGAATAGACTAGTATATGATTCTCCAATGGAGTAAAAGTCTTCTTCTTCTGTAACCTCTCATTCTTGAAGGCTTGATTGGGCCGAAAACTTGTTCCAAGGGGATTTCGGTAGGCTCTTGGGGGTGGATAGGCATTTTGTGGAGCTAGGTGTGTATTTTGTGGAGCTGGCGCATGCCATTGTGCGTGGGCAGGAGGTTGAGTGTATGTTTGAGCGTGATGGACAGAAAAATGGGGATCTGGCGGTGGGTAGTAGTGTTGTGGTGGGCTATAGGGCGTGTGGGGGTAAGTTTGGTGGTAGGGTCGAGGCTGGTTATAGTAAGGTGATGGGCCCCTGGATCCGAACCAAGCTCTTGACTCAATTGTCGCAACGTCCTCTTTCTTCTTCTTCCCCAGTACACCCCCAGTGCCGTTTTAAATGCCTGGGTGGTCGCCTTAATTGCTGAATAACTCATGATCTTGTTAGATTTGAGTCCTTCCTCTACCATGCTCCCCATTTTTACCACTTCATTGAAGGACATTCCTACTACTGAAACCAAATGACCGAAATAAGTGGGCTCTAAGGCCTGCGAGAAATAGTCAACCATTTCACTTTCTTTCATCGGAGGGTCAACCATCGCTGCTTGCTCTCTCAACGGAAGCCATATTCTCTGAAACTCTCGTGGGGCTTTTTCTCAATCTTCGTCAATGACAGACGATCTGGAACAATTTCAAGATTATACTGAAAATGGCAGGCGAATGCTTGGGCTAGATCATCCCACGTGTACCACATACCGTGATCTTGTCGGGTATTCCACTCCAACGCTGACCCACTTAGACTCTGGCTGAAATATGCCATCAGTAATTCATCTCTCCCGCCTGCTCCTCTCATCTTGCTACAAAAACCTCTCAGGTGTGCCACTGGATCACCACGCCCGTCGTACAAATCAAACTTGTCTTAAACCCTGCTGGTAATTGAACATCTAGGAACAGACATAGATCTTTATATGCCAGCTTACTTGACCACCCAACCCCTGCATATTCCTGAAAGATTGTTCCAAGCTCTTGACTTTCCTAAACATCTCCTCCTGCTTGGGATTCTTAGGTGGCTTCTTAGTTTCTGCCGAGAGATCAAAATGAGGACTGTATGAATATGGTTCTGGAGCTTTGAAGGTAGGCTCTGGGGGGTAATACTGGTTGTCGTGAGTCTGGAACAGAGGCTCACTGGAAGATCGGTGTAATGCAGCAGGTGGAGGTGCTACAAAAACAGGAGTGATTGGTGGAGGAGGGTATGGGACTTGTTTGGGTGGTGGAGCTGGTGGTGTTTGGCAAGTGGTGCCATAGCATTGTTGGTAGGGGGCAAATGCTGGAGATGAATTCACAGTAGGAGGCTCCTGAGGTTGAGCCAATGGGGGGATATAAGCAGGGTTGGCGGGGTAAACCGGTGGTGGGTGCCCTTTCGCCCAGGCCTTGTACATTTCAGCCATTTGCTGCTTTAACTTATACATCTCTTCTTTCATCGAATTAACATCCAACTCTTCCACCTCTTTTGACAGATCGACAATACTTGCCTCTAGTTCTTGGTTGGCCATGTTCAGCTTGTCTTTTGACCGGGTGTTGTAGGAGTGAGTTGCCAGAATGCCAATCAACTAACCACCTGCCTGGACTCAATACATCAACAACAACCTTGTTAGCGTTTAGGGCTTTAACAGATTGGTAACCGCACATTTTTGGGGAATGAATGCACCTAAACAGTTAATCGTTTCTATTATGCATTTGATTGGTTGCTTGCGTCATCCTGACTTTCCTTATTTCCTTTTGCAACTTCCCTTTTTCTCTTTTTTTTTCATTCTTGCCTTCCTCTTCTCTTTGTTTTTATTCTCTCATTTCCCTCTCTTATTTTGCCGTTGCTTCCTTCTCACGGTTTCTTATTTTCTTTCTCTCTTTTTTTGTCTTTTCTCTCTTATTTTTCCTCTTTTTTTTTATCACTCTTTTTCTTTCTTTTGGTTATGGTTCGAATCCACTCTTTTTTCTTTCTTTTGGTTATGGTCGAATCCTATGGAGATTGCCTACGTATCATGACCCCACATGAATCAGACCGAGCGTAGTTCTGGGAGATAAGTGCAGAGAAAAAAACAAAATATTTTTGGGATTTCAAATTTCCATGAGGTAAAATAGTTTTTGATTACAACCACAAAAAGACTTGAAAAGGGGAAAATTAACAGACTCCGACTTAAAACAAGACCAATAGACTCTGATAGAAAGGTAAAAACAACAGATTCGAAAACCAACTAACAGACTCTAATAAAAGAAAATACAGACTTTGCAAACAGACTAAAAGACTCCAGTGAAAATCATGAATACATTAGTGCCTCTAATGCTCCTGGGGCCCGCGGGGCATCATTCGGCCTCGCCGCGGGCCTATGCGCTAAATCCCCTTGGAGGTGGTAGAGATCTTCCATTATCCGGCGGACGAACGTCATCACTGCAACGAAGAAAGTGGTACGAGTCATGTCCTCGCACGCTTGGCATTTTATGACAATGTAGTCAGCAATGGCTCTGACCCTCTCTCAGATTCTACCCTTTTCCTGAAGCAAACGCCCGACCTGCTGGTTCCGGGCTTCCAGCACCTGAGTGTCGTGATGGGTTTGCTTTCGTAACTGTTGTATTTCTTCCTCCATCTGGTCCATCAAATCATAACAGTGTTCCCTATCATCTTTAAAATCCTTGGCTTGCTTGATCATTTTGTTCTTAACGGTGATGACCCTTTTTTTTAACCCCGCAACCTCATTGTTCTCTTTTAACTGTTTAACCAGGCTTGCTCGTTCTTCCGCATTCTTAGCCAATTTTATTCGAGCCCTAGCTAGTTCACCCTCTGCTTTGTTCAAATCAAAACCATACTCGTCCACTTTCTGCCTGAGGTTCTTTATAAGTTTTTCATCCTTTGCACTTCTGGCGGGATTTTCGGCCGCTATTTTCATTTTCTGAATCTGGGCTCGAAGGGCCTCATTTTCTTTGGTTAGCTTTTTCTTTTCACCCTCATGCGCGCTGGCTTGCAAACCAATCTCGAATTGAAGGTCTTTGACTTGCTTTTCTAGCCTGCTTATGGTGGCCCTGTATTCATTCTCCTTGGCTAACCAAGCCCACTGTTCCTGTGACGCCTCGGAAAATTCCTGAAGATGGGGCCTTTTGGCCGGCCTCCCAAACGCAATTTCCCTTCTATACCAAGCATGGTACCCTGGTGAAACTTCACGTTTGGATCGATCACGTACACAGGTATTTGCCGTCAAGTATTGACACTCGCTCCAAATCTGGCGGACTGCTGCTTCATGAAACTGGCCATCGGGACCAATCTCGACTACTTGGGCACTAAGATCTTCATCTTTTGGAACTATTTGGCATCTCCCCAGCTGTCTCAAAACCCGATACGGGGCATAAGGCTGGATACTCCTGAGACCCATCAAGAGGAAATGAGGCCCGGTAGCTGGCATATATATGATCTCATCCATAGGCAGCATCCAAACGTCCACTCTATTTGGCTTGCAGTGATGGAACGGAGGTGTGATACCCATTTTGTGACCCTTCTGGCAAGCTGATCCCATCAACCCTCGTATAAAATTACTCTATGCAGGTTTTCTCTGTTGACCCATAACTCATGAATTGAGGACGGTGGCATAGGTGTTCAATCATCCACATCTGCAGCAACAAGTTGCACCCCTCAAAAAAGTCTCCTCCGGCTTTGCAGGCTGTGAGAGCGCGGAAGATTTCATCTACTATCATGGGTGCAAGGGTGCCTTTGGCCTGGGTAAGCAAAATGCTGACAACCCCAGCTATTTGTATGTCGATATTTCCATCTTTCCTAGGAAACACCAGAAGTCCCAAGAATACCACCATAAAAGCAAAACACCCGTGTTCTTCCCATTTGAGGCGGTTCCCTTTGCTACAAATTTTGTTTTTTGGATTGTTGAACCCTCCTATGTGATTGTATCTCTGGTATATAAATTGTAGAGTACAAAAACCAATTGCCAAATCTGGGCTGTGGACCCCCTGCTTATCTTTAATGAATCTAGGAATCTGTGCACGACTACGGTTCTTGGAGCAACCAGATACTTGTGTCTTAGAGGAACCTCAACACTCCCAATATACCCGGCTATTTCTTCCAAAGTTGGGGTGAGTTCAAAATCTAAAAAGCGAAACACGTTGTGGGCCGGGTCCCAGAATGTAACTAATGCCTTTATGATGTCTCCCCTAGGCCTAATCTTCAACAACCCGGTAAGACCTCCCAAATATTGTCTGACCTTATCTTGCCCTGCTTTACCCAGATCATTCCACCACATATGCAACTCCAAAGGGATCTTGTTCATGACTGTTATTGGCAAATTCTGACTCGTGCTCATTCTGCACATTTATTAGGGTGATTAAGCAAATATCATGATTCATTTGACTCAAAAACAAAGCTAACACTTTTTTTCAGATTTTCATTTCAAAAGTAAAAACCCGGCTTTGCAAATACGGCCTTTCATTACTTCCGGGGGAAGATTTTAAGGTTGTGCTTGCTAACCGGCCAAAAATTTGAAAAAGAGACCAAAGGCGGCTGTTCTTGCGAAAACAGCCTTCCGGCGTCCTTTTGGGGACATTCGGCTATTTTTGACAAGAATGGCATCACCTTACCCATTTACAACAAAGCGATAAAATTTTGGTTCTTTTTGGGCTATTTTTGCAAAAGGGAAGTTGGACCCGATGGGGGTTGCCTACCTATCCCACATCCGGTGGGAATCAAACTGGCGTAGTTCGGGAAGATAAAACAAAACCAACTTTTTTTGAAAACAAAACTTTCTCTTTTTTTTTTCAATTTCATTTTTCCCAAAAATTCGGCAGAGTTTCAGTACCATTTGGACATTGATTTTTCAAAACAGGTGATTAACTCACTTAACCCTCACACTGCTATTCTCCTTCCCTAACTTTCTCCCATTATTCAAAAGCCGGTCAGCATGCAAATCCAAAGCAAATAAATGCACAAGTAGCAAGTAAGATGCATCAGGATGGTCTTTTATTTTTGGGTACACCTGTCCTAGACGGATCCAACCCCTGTGTTGAGTCCCCAAGGTCAAATGCACATGATGCAAACAAGCGTTCCTACTAGGGATTCGGCATGAGACTGTGTTATTCTAGGCTCAAACCCTGGGCATTTGTTCTAGACTTGTGTACCTGAGCGGACAACTCGAGCCGAGGAGGGGGCTACGTACCGGGAACCAAAAGGCCATACGGCTTAGTAACTTGTCCGAGCCTCTTTCTTATTTCAAGGTATGACACTAACAGAATAGGGAGTCTCGACCAGCAAGCACATCCCCGAAGATGAGAAGAGAAGGGTTTCGTAGCAGTTTATATACAGTTCAGATAATATCAAAGCGGTAAAAGCAACATTTAGCACATTAGGCCCAAACATGTAATAAAATCAGATAATAGATAAAGCCAAATATAACAATCATCTAAGCTCGAATTCTGAACCCTGAACCAGAAGTTCTGGGTTCTAGTTCCCTAGCAGAGTCGCCAGAGTTGTCACACCTCCTTTTTTACTTACACCCCGGAAGGGTAGTATAAGGGAGTTTTTTCCAACTTAAAGTGACAATCGAAACGGGATTATTTATTTATTATATTCAGAGTTGCCACTTGGGAAATTTATGGTGTCCCAAGTCACCGGTTCAAATCCCGAATCGAGGAAAAGGTTGACTCTGTATTACAGTCCGCGAACACAAAAATCCGGGTAAGGAATTCTGTTAACCCGGGAGAAGGTGTTAGGCATTCCCGAGTTCCGTGGTTCTAGCACGAACTGTTATAATTGGCCTATTATCTGATTTTAATACATGTTTTAGCCTATGATTCAATTTTAACTTTATATCCGCTTTATTTAATTATTTTAAAGGAAAATTGCAACGTCATTTAAAATATGTCTTGAACTACGTCACATAAATGCACCCGCAGTCCGCAACACATTTTATCTAACGTTGAGATTTGGATTTGGGTCACATAAATGCGCACCCGAGTTTAGGAAGGTAGATTATTAAACTAACGCGCCTAAAGCAATTACGCGTTTGCAATTTTGCGAGGGCCATGGAAATTTCACTATGTGGCACGCCTCGAATTCTAAGGATTAAGTCAAAATTAATCAAAACGAGGGCCATGCAATTGTCATTTTTGTTTGGCATGGCGCACCTTGAATTATTCTAACATTAACGGAATTGGGCTTCTATTATTACCTAAGCTAACTAAGAATGTTGTTCAAACTAGAAGGAAGGGCTGAAGGACCTTGGCATTATTATTTTAAGGGCTAATGTCCAAACTAACACTCGTTAATCATAGACATGGTGTTACATTGAAATTCAGCACTCGATAGGCTGGAAGACCAAACCAATGTCAGGCCCAATTCTCTAAGTGCTCAGGCATCCATACACACACAAAAGAGGATATTGGGCTCACTTGAAGCCCAAAAGAATAAATGCAACAAGCAGAACTGCACCTTAAAGCAATTGGGCCACACGCTACAGCCCAATTTTATGATTCAATGCACATAAACGATTACAAATTACAATGCTTCAAAAGGTTTCAGAAAATTAAAACTAAAATCGATTATCTTTAAGCATGATACAAAGTGCATTCTAATGTCAAATCATGTTTATAATGAAGATATAATCCTATAATAACTCATTCACTATCACCTTGTTACTTAAAATTCAATATTATTCGCTACTTTTAAACAAAACAGCATTGCATGGTTTCAAGAATAGATGAAACAGTTACTAACATAGATTCCAATTGAAAGTTTGATATTCTAACATATACTTGCTATTTCAGTAAGCACGTCAGAAATGAATACCAAAAGCACACACTAACTTCAAGCTTGACTGAAACAGATCTAAGCATGTATGAATCAATTAAACCCTCTAACACCATAATTCCCCAAAAGTCCATATTCAAAAAATTCCCCTCAATGACCAAATTCATAGCTACAGCCAGCATTCAACAATAGCAGACTCTAACAAACCTCAATTAAATAGAACTTTGAGCATGATTATTAACTCTACATGAGCATACATCATACAGATCCTAACAGAATTAATGATGATTCAAACTTGTGTGAAACCAACGAGCTGCACTGAGAGCTCAACACATGAATCTAACACTATATCACCTCTACTAGTAACTACGACATGCTTAACTACAACTAATTTGGACAAAGTAATCACATTAAGTTAAACAAAAACAAATCAGAGAAAAACAAAATGGAACAATTTCCATGCTTCAATTCTTCACTTTCATTTTATTCCTCAAATTCACTTCCAACCAAAGGAGTTACAAGGTCACATACCTGGAAATGCAACAAAAGAAGCAAAGAAATGAGATATCAACGGGATTAACAGCAGAAATCAACACCAGCAACAGCAACAACAATGAAATAGTAATAGGATCAGCAACCCAGAATCACTTTTGAAAACCCAAATCCCATCCTCAAAACCTTTCTAACCAAATGCCATCACTTGAAAATAACCTTTTTTGAAGTTTTTAAACCAAACACAAGAGAACCAAAAGCTGAAACTTAACGTGATTCAAGCAATTTCACCAAAAGAATCTAGAATTTCAAGTGTTATTTCAAAGGTGCCTTTATAGGCAAGGGAAGTAGGGCAAATAACAAATTTTAGTTTTGCATTTAGGCCCTTTTTCAATTTTTGTTTTTGCCTAGATGGCCTCAGCTAAAAATTTGAAAATTAATTTAAACCTCCCACCCAGCTTCCTAGAAGCTTCTCGATCAGTTACCAAAAGATTCCCCTACCTAGAGTCCCTTAATTACCTTTCAACACCCCTGTTATTACCCTAAAAACCCACCGGATCAAACTGGCCAAGCTAATTGGGTCATAGACCCCAAATTAAATCCCTATTTGGGCCTGTTGCTATTTATAAACCAATTACAACACTTATGGACCCGGATTAGAGCTAACCCAAAATTTCCCCAAACAAAGAAGCCTGGAACCATTTCTTTTAAAAAAATAGCCGAAACAAAAGCAAAATGAATGAACTAACCAATCTAATTTCATAACAGCAAATTAACTAAACTATGGACCTAATTTCATTAGCTAAGCGATTAAACTGATAATGAAACAATAATTATGCTATTAACACCAAGACTTAGACAAACAAAACAAGGTGGATTAAAAGACTCCGATAGTCCAACTTTCACAACAAAAGAAAAGAAGAGGACCCAGTATGAACCTCAGAATACCCAAATGAATTTTGACCAACCCCAAAGAAAGGGGATGAGGAGGAAGACGAACCAGTGAAAGAAAATCACAAGAAAGGAAGAAGAACTTACCCAGTCATGCTCGAAACCAAACGGAGACAGAAACTCAACCAAACTTATGTCGAATCCAGTGTTCTTTGTCAAGAACAACTGAATCGACATTAATTTCGTCGAGTCAGGCTCTCAAACATTGAAAGAAAACACTGCATGTTACCAGGCTTGAAGGAAGATGATTTTGAACTTTTGAGTTGAACTCGAATTTAAGATTCGACGAGTTCAACGATGGTTCGAGGGGTATGGGTTAGGGATTTGGAGAGAGGAGATCATGGTGGGTATGTGTTATGATTTTGGCATTTAAAGGAGGTGGCGCCGCCACCCCATGGCGGTGGGAAAAGGGGGCGGCAGGCTAGGGTTCAGGGGTGTCTCTGATTTTTGGAGAAGATGATCAGAGATGGTGAGGGGGAAGAACGACCTAGTAGTAGGTTAATTGGTGGGGGGGGGGGGGAGGGTTCGGACATTTTTATAAAAAGAGGGGGAAGTGATTTTAGCCCTTAGATCAGATTGGATGGAAGGTCAGGATTGCTTCTAAGTGGACGAACTAAAAACGGCGCAGTTTTGATCTCATACTTCGTCGTTTCATGGGTCTCATGGGCTGGGGCTTGGATCGGGTTTGGGGGTGGATATGGGCCAGGTTTGGATGGGTATAAGGAAGAATTGAATTGGGCTTGAGAAATTGAAATAAGAATGGCCCAAAAAATCTGATTCCTATCTTTTCCTTTCTCTTCAATTTCCTCTTATTCTATTTTAATTCCTTTTCTTCCCTTCTTTCAAAATTGAACTAAAAATCAAAGTTAAAATCCTAAAACCAAATTATCCTGAAAAATACTAATTAAACTTAAAAAAAATAAACAAATCACAATTAATTAAAAACAAACTAAAAGAAAAACTACTCAAAAATATAAATTTAAATTAAAAGTGCCAATTGAACTATTTTTGTGATTTTTCCTTTTTATAAAACAACTAATTTGCTAATTAATCCTAGAATGTAAAATTAAACCCTAAATGCAAATGCTAAGTATTTTTCTATTTTTCATTAATTAAATAAAATGAACATGCACAGACAAATGCAAACAATTAACGGAAAATGCCACAAAATTTCACAAAATTGCAAATAATAAAAAAAATAATTATTTTGTTTTTGAATTTGTGGGAGTAATCATATAGGGCAAAAATCACGTGCTCACAGGATGCTTGCAAGTTTTTAATTGACGAGCTTAAAGCATTAGTTCCGATATCTCCTTTTAGCCTCTGATTTCTTTTTCTTTCGGGTATACATTAAAAAATTTAAGAGAAAGCAACATCCGATGGAATTGAAGAAATTGGGATCGGAGAGAACGTAGGTGATGCGGGTGAGAAGAATTTTGAGATTGAGCATCGTGTTTTCAGTGAATCGGGAAGAGAATGGCATGTATCAAAGTAGAGAGAGAAAGAAAATAGTGTAACTGAATAGCGTAATTAGTGGCTTAGGGGTAGGAGTTAACCAAAATTAGATATTTTGCTATAAACATTAAAAGGTATCTATAGAATATAATTTTTTTTAAATGGTATTTATTTAAAATAAATAAGGTGTTAATCTTTGCTATAGGAGGTAAAAATTCCTTTTTCTTTTGCTAAAATATTGGATTCTCAAATTACACTCAAATCCAATCCTTTCGTCTGTTTTGAATTTTTCTTTTTGAAATAGGTAAACCACTTATTAATGAACAAGTTTTCACTCAATTTTTGTCATCGCAAAGTCTATGTTTATACAATCAAACAAGGAAAAAAATTTAAACAAGTAAAATTTTACTCGGTTTTAAATTTCTAAAAATTATGGATTTCTATGTAGTTTAAATATGGGAAGATTAAATAGTCAAAACTTTAGTTAATTTTAGTATCTTATATATTACTATAATAATTTAATAAGAAATCTATTATTATGCAACTTAAAGTCAAACATATAGTTTTAATTAGAGAAACTTTCAAAAACCACTATGTTTTAGTGGTTATTAGCTAGCTGTAGCTACCATTTACTATATTACTTCCTATAGCTATATTTTCAGGTTTTTAGAGTGTATTCGATGTATTTAAGCTACTGTATTCATGAATACAGTAGCATTTTTCGGCGTGAAAAGGGGATTACAGCTAGACAGATTATTGTATTCGACTGTATTCACGGCGTAAAATAGGGAATTACAGCTAGACAGATTATTGTATTCGACTGTATTCTACTATATTCACGGCGCAATTCATGGTCTATTCAGCTGTTTTTAAACGGAAAGTGAACCAATTAACATAATAGACTCCTAATATAACTCAACAAACTCAATTGTGACATACAAAATTTGTATTTCCAGTTATAAAAAAGATTCTCAACCGAAAAACACCCCAAAAATATAGCAATCTTCAGAGAAATTATATAATTACATTGAATACAGTTAAATACATAAAAATACATTGAATACATGAAGTATAACAGGTCATCTATAGTGCAAAAACATATGAATACATACTGCAGATGCATATGAATACATATATACATCTGAATACATAAATTATATTAATTTAAAAAAATATATGAATACATTCATAGAATATAGCGAGATAATGAACACAATGAAATACATGGAATACAGCGAGATACACTAAAATAGAATGAAAAAAAAGATAATGAATACAATGAAATACATGGAAATACAACGAGATACATTGAAATACACTTTAAAAAGAGGTAGCAGAATCTTCAAGTTGCTCTGCCCCAAGCTCCGCCGTCTTGTTCAAGAACAACATTAATGTCGCACCTCACGTGTATGTTCCTTGAAGGCACGAATCGGGTTGTTGGTGGAAGGCAAAGAAAGGTCGTAGAGTGGCGGAAATCAGGCAGACTTCAATCCATATTTTCCCATTTCAAGAAAAGCTTTCTGTTTGATTGATACAAATGGTGACAAAATAGTTCTCCTCAAAGGTTCTTTCCTTGACTTTTCCAGTAAGGACTCCAATTTTGCCCATCTTTATCATTGATTCTCCAAAATCCTTGAAGAAAGTAGATGCAAACAAGTTCTTGTTGACTACTCAGAAGAACGATCGACGGAGGAACTGATAGAGAGAATCCATGAGTTTGTATTCATGGAAAAAACTGGCGTTGAGAGAGAGAGGGTTGAGAAAGAGAGGGTAGCGTATTTTATGAGAGAGAGGGCAACGTATTTTATTGCTTAAGGGTAGGAGGTGACCATAAATAGATATTTGGCTATAAAAATCAAAAGGTATCTATGGAATATAATTTTTAAAAAATAATATTTATTTAAAATAAATAAAGGTATCAACCTTTGCTATAGGAGGTAACTAATCCTTTTAATTATACACAATACGTCTTATTTGTGATGACCCAAAAAGTCATCACTTGTTTTAGAAACAAATTCAGTATTTCGAGGCCTAAAAACCTCCTTTTTACCTCACCTCGATTTGCGTGCGCAGTCCGTGCGCGTAGCCGTAAAGCCATTATATGAAAATCTGTGAAAAATAATGAATTTTGCCTTTAAAATGAATTTAAGTTGACTTCGGTCATTATTTTGAGCAAACGGACCAGGATCCGTGTTCCGACGATCCCGGGAGGTCCCTAAGAAAATATGGGACTTGGTCGTATGCCTGGAATCGGATTCCGAGGTCCCAAGCCCGAGAAATGAATTTTTAAAGAAAATTGTTTTCTGAAAAATATATGAGTTTTTAAAAATGAAAAGTAATTGAAATTTGATGGTATCGGGCCCGTATTTTGGTTCCGGAGCCCGGTACAGGTCTTATATGTGATTTAAGTTGAGTCCGTGAAGTTTGGTAAGAAACGGACTTGAAATGACGTGAATTGGACCTTATTTGAGAAAATTAGAAAAATTGATGTTCTTAAGTGATTTCATGATTTTGATGCTAAATTAATAGTTGTAGATGTTATTTTGGTGATTTGAATGCACGAGCGAGTCTGTATGATGTTTGTAGGTTGGTGTGCATGTTTGGTTTGGAGCTCCGAGGGCTCAGGTGAGTTTTGGATAGGCCACAGAATGGAATTTGGACTTAGGGTGTTGCAGATTTGAACTGGGGTGTTGCAGGCCTACAGGCTTCGCATTTGCGAAGCCTGGCTCGCAAATGCGAGTTCGCAAATGCGAAGGCTTTGTCGCAAATGCGAAAGAGCCCAGGCCAGCATAACCTCGCAAATGCGAGGAATTCATCGCAAATGCGATGTCCCCAGTTGAGGCCTGTCGTCGCAAATGCGACATATTTTTTGCAAAAGCGACTTCGCAAATGCGAAAGTCACTTCGCAAATGCGAGCATAGCAGATTCTGGGTTTGCAATTGCAAACCTTGGTCGCAATTGCGACATCAGAGACCTGTAAACTCATAACTTAGACGCATTTCAACCATTTTTCACACTCTTTCAAAACCAAAACACTCTAGGGCGATTTTCAAAGGCAACTTCTTTTCCAAATCGATTGTAAGTTATTTCTAACTCGTTTTCTTCAATCTCTAACATCTTTTCACATGATTTCAACTCAAAATCAATGGTTTTCATGAGGGAAATTGGGTGTGGTAGCCAGGCTGGTGACGGAGCATCTATGACTTCCGATGCCTTGTGGAGATTGGATAGGTTCACCAAGCTCTTCACTGCCACTTTCAGCGGTGCATCTTCTGAGGATCCCCAGGATTATCTAGACAGTTGTCACGAGGTTCTCAGGAACATCGGGTTAGTGGAGACCAATGGGGTCGATTTTGCTACTTTTCGCTTATCTGGATCCGCCAAGACTTGGTGGAGATATTACTGTTTGGCTAGACCAGCCGGATCACCAGCTTTGACTTGGGAGCAGTTTACTCAGCTATTCTTGGAGAAGTTTCTTCCCGTTACTCAGAGAGAGATCTATCGGAGGCAGTTTGAGCGCCTCCCGCAGGGTNGAGACCAGTTATCGAGTTGGCCCGTCATGCTCTACTTATACTTCCCACCGAGAGAGAGAGAGAGTGAGGAGGTTCATTGAGGGACTTATCCAGCCTATTCGACTCCAGATGGCTAAGGAGACGGGGAGTGAGCTTTCTTTCCAGGAGGCGACCAATGTGGCCAGGAGAGTTGAGATGGTTTTATCGCAGGGAGGTGGTCAGGGGTCTGACAAGAGGCCTCGTCATTCAGGCAGATTCAGTGGCGCCTCGTCTGGAGGCAGGGATTCGTATGGTAGAGGCCATCCTCCTAGGTCTTTTCAGTCGGCACTTCAGGTTTCTCACGGTGCTTCAGGTGGCCGTGGTTCTCACATGCAATATTCTGATCAGCAGTCCTACAGTGCACCACCAACTCCTATCATTGCACCGCCGCTCTAGAGTTTTCGGGGCGGTCATTCAGGTCGTCAAGGTCAGCAGTCTCAGCAGCCGAGGACTTGCTATACTTGTGGTGATACGGGTCACATTGCTAGATTTTGTCCTCGAGCATCGAGCAGCTCTCAGCATCCGTGTTCCCGTGCCATGGTTCAGGCACCAAGTGTTCCACAGCCCGCCCAACCAGCCAGAGGTGGGGGTAGAGGTGCTAGAGGTGGAGGTAGATGTGCTAGAGGTGGAGCTCAGGCCGCTAGAGGTGAAGGCCAGCCAGCAGCGGGCTGTCCCAGAGATGTAGTCCAGGGTGGTGGGGCCCAGCCCCGATTTTATGCTCTTCCAGCCAAGCCGGAGGCTGAGGCTTCCGATGCAGTCATCACAGGTATGGTTCTGGTTTGTAGTAGGGATGCTCCAGTGCTATTTGATCCAGGGTCTACATACTCTTATGTGTCGTCTTATTTTGCGTCGTATCTGGTCATGCACAGTGATTCTCTGAGTGCTCCTGTTTATATTTCCACCCCGGTGGGTGATTCTATTGTGGTAGATCGTGTTCATCATTCTTGCGTGGTTGTGATTGGGGGTCTTGAGACCCGAGTAGACTTATTATTGTTGGACATGGTCGATTTTGATGTCATACTAGGGATGGACTGGTTATCACCTTACCAGGCCATCTTGGATTGTCATGCCAAGACTGTGACCTTAGCCTTACCGTTTTTTTACCTCGTTTAGAGTGGAGAGGGACTCCTAGTCATTCTACCTGTAGTGTTATCTCATATATGAAGGCTCGGCGAATGGTTGAGAAGAGGTGTTTGGCCTATTTGGCATATGTTCGTGATTCTAGTGCCGAGCCTGAGTTATTTCCTTCAGACCTGTCGGGTATGCCACCCGACAGGGATATTGATTTTTGCATTGACCTGGCTCCGGGCACTCAGCCCATTTCTATTCCGCCATATCGTATGCCCCCGCCTGAGTTGAAAGAGTTGAAGGAGCAGTTGCAAGACTTGCTTGATTAGGGCTTCATTAGGCCCAGTGTCTTGCCATGGGGTGCGCCGATGTTGTTTGTCAAGAAGAAGGACGGGTCGATGAGAATGTGTATAGATTACCGGCAATTGAACAAGGTCACAATCAAGAATAAGTACCTATTGCCGAGGATTGATGATTTGTTCGACCAGCTTCAGGGTGTCCAAGTGTTTTCTAAGATCGACTTGAGATCTGGGTACCATCAGTTGAAGATTAGTGCATCCGATGTCCCTAAGACAGCTTTCCGCACTCGGTACGGGCATTATGAGTTCTTGGTGATGTCATTCGGATTGACGAATGCCCCAGCAGCTTTCATGGATTTGATACCGAGTGTTCAGGCCTTACTTGGATTCGTTCGTGATAGTCTTCATTGATGATATTTTGGTTTATTCCCGCAGTCAGGAGGAGCATGAGCAACATCTGAGAGTGGTTCTTTAGACTCTGAGAGATAGTCAGCTGTATGCAAAGTTTTCGAAGTGTGAGTTCTGGTTGAGTTCAGTTGCTTTCTTAGGTCATGTGGTTTCAGTAGAGGGTATTCAGGTAGATCCAAAGAAGATAGAGGCAGTCAAGAACTGGCCTCGACCCACATCAGCTACGGAGATCCGGAGTTTCTTGGGTTTGGCAGGCTACTATCGACGGTTCGTGGAGGGGTTTTCATCTATTGCAACCCCGATGACCAGGTTGACCCAGAAGGGTGCCCAGTTTAGGTGGTCGGATGAGTACGAGGCGAGCTTCCAGAAGCTCAAGAAAGTTTTGACTACGGCGCCAGTGTTGGTTTTGCCCACAGGTTCAGGCCCATATATAGTTTATTGTGATGCATCTCGTGTTGGGCTTGGTGTGGTGTTGATGCAGAATGGCAAGGTCATTGCTTATGCTTCGCGCCAGTTGAAGATTCATGAGAAAAGCTATCCAGTCCATGATTTGGAGTTAGCAGCCATTGTTCACGCGCTGAAGATTTGGAGGCATTATCTGTATGGCGTGGCATGTGAGGTGTTCACGGACCACAAGAGTTTGCAATACTTGTTCAAGCAGAAGGAGCTAAATTTGAGGCAGAGAAGGTGGTTGGAGCTGTTAAAAGACTATGATGTCACCATCTTATATCATCCAGGAAAGGCCAATGTGGTAGCCGATGCTTTGAGTAGGAAGTCAGCCAGCATGGGCAGTCTTGCGTATATTCCGGTCGGTGAGAGACCGCTTGCTTTGAATGTCCAGGCTTTGGCCAATCAGTTCGTGAGGTTGGATATTTCTGAGCCCAGCCGTATATTAGCTTGCACAGTTGCTCGCTCTTCTTTATTGGAGCGTATCCGAGATCGACAGTATGATGATCCTCATTTATGTGTCCTTAGAGACACGGTGCAGCACATAGATGCCAAGCAGGTCACACTAGGAGATGATGGAGTTTTGTGGATGCAGGGTCGTATTTGTGTGCCCAATATGGATGGACTTCGGGAGTTGATTCTAGAGAAGGCCCATAGTTCCTGGTACTCTATTCATCCGGGCGCCGCCAAGATGTATCAGGATTTGCGGCAGCATTATTGGTGGAGGAGAATGAAGAAGGACATCGTTGCATATGTGGCTCGGTGTTTGAATTGTCAGCATGTTAAGTACGAGCATCAGAGACCTGGTGGTCTGTTCCAGAAGATTGAGATTCCTGAGTGGAAGTGGGAGCGAATCACTATGGACTTCCGCTCCCACGGACTTAGAGGAAGTTCGATGCAATGTGGGTTATTGTTGATAGGCTGACCAAGTCAACACATTTCATTCCTGTGGCAGTCTCCTATTCTTTCGAGAAGTTAGCTGAGATCTATATCCGGGAGATTGTCCGTCTTCATGGTGTGCCTGTGTCTATCATCCCGGACTAAGGTACGTAGTTTACCTCACATTTCTGGAGATCAGTTCAACGAGAGTTGGGCACACGGGTTGAGTTGAGCACAGCGTTTCATCCTCAGACGTACGGGCAGTCCGAGCGGACTATTCATATTTTGAAGGATATGCTATGAGCTTGTGTTATCGACTTTGGGGGCTCGTTGGATCAGTTCTTGCCTTTAGCAAAGTTTGCCTACAATAACAGCTACCAGTCGAGTATTCAGATGGCTCTTTATGAGGCTCTATATGGTAGGCGGTGTCGGTCTCCGGTTGGATGGTTTGAGCCCGGAGAGGCTCGGTTGTTGGGTACGGATCTATACAGGATGCCTTGGACAAGGTCAGGATCATTCAGGATAGGCTTCGTACAGCTCAGTCCAGGCAAAAGAGTTATGCCGACCGTAAGGTTCGTGATTTGGCATTCATGGTCGGTGAGCGGGTATTGCTTCGGGTGTCGCCTATGAAGGGCGTGATGAGATTTGGAAAGAAGGGAAAGCTTAGCCCTAGGTTCATTGGCCTGTTTGAGATTCTTGATCGAGTGGGGGAGGTGGCTTACAGACTTGCGTTGCCGCCGAGCTTATCAGCCGTGCACCCAGTGTTTCACGTGTCCATGCTTCGGAAGTATCACGGCGATTCATCCCACGTGTTAGACTTCAGCACTATCCAGTTGGACAATGATTTGTCCTATGAGGAGGAGCCGGTAGCTATTCTAGACCGGCAGGTTCGTTAGTTGAGATCAAACAGTTTTTCTTCTGTTCGTGTTCAGTGGAGAGGTCAGCCTGCTGAGGCATCGACCTGGGAGTCCGAGTCCGATATGCAGAGCCGTTATCCCCATCTTTTCCCCGACTCAGGTACTTCCTTCTTATGTCCGTTCGAGGACGAACGGTTGTTTTAGAGGTGGAGGATGTGATGACCCAAAAAGTCATCACTTGTTTTAGAAACAAATTCAGTATTCCGAGGCCTAAAAACCTCCTTTTTACCTTACCTCGATTTGCGTGCGCAGTCCGGAAGCATAGCCGAAAAGCCATTATATGAAAATCTGTGAAAAATAATGAATTTTGCCTTTAAAATGAATTTAAGTTGACTTCGGTCAATATTTTGAGCAAATGGACCCGCATCCGTGTTCTGACGATCCCGGGAGGTCCTTAAGAAAATATGGGACTTGGGCGTATGCCCGGAATCGGATTCCGAGGTCCCAAGCCCGAGAAATAAATTTTTAAAGAAAATTGTTTTCTGAAAAATATATGAGTTTTTGAAAATGAAAAGTATTTGAAATTTGACGGTATTGGGCCCGTATTTTGGTTCTGGAGCCCGGTACAGGTCTTATATGTGATTTAAGTTGAGTCTGTGATGTTTGGTAAGAAACGGACTTGAAATTACGTGAATCGGACCTTATTTGAGAAAATTAGAAAAATGGATGTTCTTAAGTGATTTCATGATTTTGATGCTAAATTCATATTTGTAGATGTTATTTTGGTGATTTGAATGCACGAGCGAGTCCGTATGATGTTTCTAAGTTGGTGTGCATGTTTGGTTTGGAGCCCAGAGGGCTCGGGTGAGTTTTGGATAGGCCACGGAGTGGAATTTGGACTTAGGGTGTTGCAGATTTGAACTGGGGTGTTGCAGGCCTGCAGGCTTCGCATTTGCGAATCCTGGCTCGCAAATGCGAGTTCGCAAATGCGAAGGCTTTGTCGCAAATGCGAAAGAGCCCAGGCCAGCATAACCTCGCAAATGCGAGGAATTCATCGCAAATGCGATGTCCCCAGTTGAGGCCTGTCGTCGCAAATGCGAAAGTCACTTCGCAAATGTGAGCATAGCAGAGTCTGGGTTCGCAATTGCAAACCCTGTTCGCAATTGCGACATCAGAGACCTGTAAATTCATAACTTAGACGCATTTCAACCATTTTTCGCACTTTTTCAAAACCAAAACACTCTAGGGCGATTTATCAAAGGCAACTTCTTCTCCAAATCGATTGTAAGTTATTTCTAACTCGTTTTCTTCAATCTCTAACATCTTTTCACATGATTTCAACTCAAAATCAATGGTTTTCATGGGGGAAATTGGGTGTTTTGGGTAGAACCTAGGTTTTTCAAATTTTGGGAATTTGGACCTCGATTTGAGGTCCGATTTCAAAACAAATTGTGTATTTGAGTTCGTGGGTGAATGGGTAGTCAGGTTTTGGTTCGAACCTCGGGTTTTGACCATGTGGGCCCGGGGTCGATTTTTGATTTTTTGGGAAAAACTTTAGAAAACTTACTTCCATGCATTAGAATTGATTTATTTAGCATTTATTGATATAATTAAGTAACTTGTTGCTAGATACGAACGAATTGGTGGTGGAATCAAGAGGTAAAGCGATAGTTGAGGCTTGAACTGTGTTCGAGGCATCGAGGTAAGTGTTTGGCCTAACCTTAGCTTGAGGGATTAGGAGTTGTGTCCTATTTGTTATGTGATATTTGTTGAGTACGACGTATAGGCATGGTGACTAGTATCTATACGTTGGTGCCAAGCATGCCCGTGAGTCTTGTATTATTATTAAAATGATTCCGTTTGTATTGTTCATGCCTTTATGTGATGCTTTCTATTGTTGGGCAAAGTTTGTGGAAATAATGGTGATATTTGAATATTGAGGAGCGTTGGCTCGTGTTGTGAGGTGAATTGTGGAAGAATAATTGGTAACTGAACCTTATAGCATCGGCTCAAATTGTGAATCAAGTTGTGAAGTAAATGTGAAAAAGAGAAGAGGATTATTGTATTGTTCCCTTACGGGGACGTTGTTGCTTTTGAATATTGTTCCCTTGCCGGGATGTTATTGTCTTGATATTGTTCCCTTGCCGGGATTTTATTATGATTCATTTATTCCTTGCCCTTATTGTTTGTGTGAGGAAGAGTGTAAAGCACGAAGGGTGATGCCGTGCATTGTTTTGGTGAGAGAGTGTTAAAGCACGAAGGGTGATGCCGTTTATGATTTTTGTGAGGAAGAGTGTAAAGCACGAAGGTTGATGCCGTGCCGCACGATGTACCATTCCGTGCCGATTATATTGATTTTATGGTGAGGATGAGAGTAAAAGCACGAAGGGTGATGCCGTGCAGTTTATATTGGTTTTTATGGTGAGGATGAGAGTTAAAGCACAAATGGTGATGCCATGCACTTGTTTGATTTCTGATTCTTGTTGATAGTTGAATTGTGGTGTTCCCTATATTTACCTACTGTCTTCCTGTTGCCACCTAATATTTCCCCGCAGCATGTTTCCCTCTCCCATCTTTGACTGTATATTTCTGCTTTTATTTTTCTGCTGTACATTATTTATCTGCACAGGTTTATTTGGTAGTCTGGTCCTAGCCTCGTCACTACTTCGCCGAGGTTAGGCTAGGCACTTACCAACACATGGGGTCGGTTGTGCTGATACTACACTTTGCACTCTTTTGTGTAGATCCCAGTGCTGTAGATTTCGGACCGCAGTGAGATTTCTGCTCCTTGTTCATCAAGCGACCCGAGGTAGTCCTGCAGGCGTCAGCAGGCCTTGGGGTCTCCCTCTATCTATTATTCCTGTTTCTTTTATGTAATCCCAGGGACAATATTTTGTTATTTCTTTCAGACCTTTATTAGTAGTACTCTTAGACAGTCTGTGAAGTTGTGACACCAGTCTTGGGTAGATTGTTATGGATTGATATTTGTAGCATTATTACAACTTAAAATTTAGTCTTCCGCCTATTAAATTATGTTGTTCATTAACTGTTGGTTCTTAATTGTTAACGGATTTAAAATGGAATCAAGGTAATTAAATTCAAATGTTTGGCTTGCCTAGCTTTCACTAGTAGGCGCCATCACGACTCCCGATGGTGAAAAATTCGGGTCGTGGTATTATTTTTAATGTAATATATCAAATAGTCGTCACAAAATATATGCACTTAATCATCAAAGAGTTAGGTAGTTCCCAATATTACAATCTCTATATTATAGAGTGAGTGGCTAAACAGAAAAGAATGTAACGTAACATTGCTACATTAGCTAAGATGGCAAAGTGAAAAATTGGATAACAAAAGGCTAAGACGGCGCCACGTCAAGACAAAGCACCTTAGCCCACGTGTCAGCTTCTCAACAGCTGAAAACACTTGATACGATTCGTCACTTACAAACCAAAAATTTCCACTTGATGAATCTGAACGTGATGATCAAACCTCCTCTTTCTTTAACCAAACTCACTGCATCTTCTTTTATCACATTCCACTGCAAATTCTCCAAAACCAATATGCATTCTTCTTTCAGTGCCAGAGCCAGAGCCAGAGCCACAGCCACTGTTCAACATGTCCCAGAGCTAAGCCCTGAAGAAATGGACAGAGTTTGTGAGCAGACTTTTCAGAGATACACTAGTGTTAGTGGTTTGGTTAATAGGAAAGGTAAAGGGGTTGCAATTGTTTGGTTCAGGAATGACTTGAGAGTGTTGGATAATGAAGCTCTTTTTAGAGCTTGGGTTTCATCTGAAGCAATATTGCCTGTTTATTGTGTTGACCCTACACTTTTTGGGACTACCCATTACTTTGGATTGCCCAAAACTGGAGGTAATCACTTCACTCTTTTTTTAATTCTGATTTCTTTGCTTGAATCTTGTATTGTGACCTTGTCTTTTTCTCTTTGACAGCTTTAAGGGCACAATTCATCATGGAATGCTTAACCGATTTGAAAAGAAATCTAGTGAAGCGGGGACTTGACCTATTGATTCAACATGGTAAACCAGAAGAGATTATCCCTTCCCTTGCTAAAGCTTTTAAAGCACACACAGTTGAGGAGCTTCTTCTTTCATATTCATTTTCTTTCTTCAATTTTATACTACATAGTAAGGTAAGGACTAAGGAGGTGTGTGCTTATGTTACAGGTGTATGCCCACAAAGAAACATGCAGTGAGGAAGTAAAAGTAGAAAAATTGGTCACCAGAAATTTGCAAGAATATGTACCACCATCAACTGGTGGACTAGGCAATGAACCAAGATCTACAAATGCTACTAAACTGGAATTGATCTGGGGTGGTACTATGTATCATATAGATGACCTTCCATTTGACTGTGAGAATTTACCAGATGTGTACACTCAGTTTCGTAAGGTATTATTCTTCACAATATGTTTACGAGACTTGCAATTCAGGATACTTTCTCATATCTCATCTGTTAGCTATCTTTTTTATGGTTAAACTTAACAGTCAGTGGAATCCAAATCAAGAATCCGTAATTGCATTAGACTCCCAGCATCACTTGGTCCACCACCAGAGGTTGGAGAGTGGGGATGTGTCCCACAAGTTACTGAGCTCGGGCTTCAGTCGGAAAAGGCAGGTCAACATTAGAGTTGTATAAAAAGAACTTTTGATGATATAACTCCAATTTTTATCCTCATGTTTCCATTTTTTTTACAGATTTCTAAAGGAATGAAGTTTATGGGAGGTGAAAGTGCTGCAATTGGTAGGATACATGATTACTTCTGGAAGAAGGTGAAGGACCTTTATTTTATCTGCCATTACTGTGCTGCTATTCAACATGAATCGTTCAAATTTCATCTCGGGTTTCTGTGCTTTTTTGTTCTTTCCATTTCTTTTGTTTCAGGGGGGGGCAGCGTGACCCTAGTTATTTTGGTTAATTCTTTCCCTGTCTTTTTCGTTTCTTTGGTGCAGCGATAGAGTTATTCATTTGATGTACCTGTTGACCATGGGTCTAAAGCCTGTCAAACTAGCCTCTTTGCAGAAATGCAAGGGTAAAGCTGCCTAGGGTAGCCAGAAACACTTCATGCACAGTGTTATCCCTTCTTTTTTCTTTTCACAGTGATGCCTATGATCATCATGCTTTTGGGTGCTGCATTGGTCCCTACGTATTTTAAACAGTGATAAATTACCTGGTGTTTCTGAAATTAAACCTTCTTCTGTTTCTACTCTACTATAGTCATCTACTAGATGGCCAGGACTCGGGGAATTTGCTGACCTAATATTTTTACTGGTTTCTAATAGAGAGACGCGACCTAGGCGAATGATGACATGACATATTCTAATTCTTCTGGTTTTTGATTGATAGCAGGATTTACTGAAAGTGTATAAAGTGACTCGAAATGGAATGTTAGGACCTGATTATTCGACAAAGTTCTCTCCTTGGCTTGCTTCAGGAAGCCTATCTCCTCGTTTTATATATGAAGAGGTAGACAACTTTTTCTCATATTGTAATGTTTCATTAACAGCCTTCTTGTTCTAGTAAGTTATAAAGATTAAGAAAGCTTTGTTTGACTTGTTAAGGTGAAGAGATACGAGAAGGAAAGACAATCAAATGATTCGACATACTGGTACGACGTCCTCCCTTCTTCCTCGTCTTCCTCTTGCAATCTTACGAATATGCTTGTATCGTCTTTATGCATTTTTATGTTGATGAAGGCTGTGAGAGGAGATTGACTCTAGTAAAGATAGTTTGTTAGTACCAAATCTGGTGCCCCATATTCCTCACAATATGCATACACCGGACAGGTGTATATTTGATGCCTGATTTCCGTTTTCAGGGTTTTATTTGAACTGATATGGAGGGACTATTTCAGATTTCTCTCAATCAAACAAGGAAATTTGCTTTTTCATGCAGGTAAAAAAGACATATTCTTATCTGAATGCATATTAACACACCCCATATTCTAATCAACTCCTCAAGAGGAATTTTGCTGCTTGCTTTTATCTAATATAAGTACTCTGTAGGTTCATTCTCCTTTTTCCGTCTGGGAATTATCGACATCTGAAAATATATCTTTGCTTGTTTTTCTTTCTCCATTTAGGTGGTCCTCGAAAAGTAGATATTAACTGGAGCCAAGACCAAACCATGTTTGATGCCTGGAGACAAGGTCAAACCGGGTAAATTCCTATCTAGGGGCTGTCCAAGCACCTGTTGTTTAATAAATACATTACCTTCGTACCTTGCATGTTGATTGCTCCTTTCTCCTCATCAAACCCAAATGGATGTCCTAGTATGAAGTTCAAATCTGAGGGAACATGTGAAAATAAATATGTTCTACATTTCCATGGGATGAGAAATTGTTAATTTTCCCAATGCAAAATCTGTAGGTATCCTTTAATTGATGCCAACATGAAAGAACTAGCTTCTACTGGATTCATGTCGAATCGAGGACGACAGGTACATGTGCACTTTATTTTTAATATTTTCGAAAAGTTACATGCTAGTTTGTTACCTAGTAAACAGTTTTGGAAGATAAATTCATCAAGAAAGAAGGCAATTTACTGCATTCTAATTACTTTTATCTTTTTCCCAGATTGTGTGTTCTTTTCTTGTTCGAGATATGGGCATTGACTGGCGGATGGGAGCTGAATGGTTTGAGACATGCCTCTTGGATTATGATCCTTGCTCCAACTATGGAAACTGGACATATGGAGCAGGTGATTCTCCTTTTATTATCTACCTTTGATATATCCACTTTCTCTAAACTGGAAGTTGGAATTGTGAGTTGAAACTTCTGCTATTCCTTTTCTGTCAGGTGTTGGCAATGACCCTAGAGAAGACCGTTACTTCAGCATCCCGAAACAAGTAAGTGCAATAAGGAAATAAATATTATTTTTGATAGAATCATGTTCTGGGAATCCTATGCTATTCACCCACTATGAGATTGATGTTATTCTAAGACAATTTTACATGTTTCAGGCTCAAAACTATGATCCTGAAGGGGAGTTTGTTGCATACTGGTTGCCAGAGCTGAGAGCACTTCCGAGGGAGAAAAGACATTCTCCTGGAATGATGTACTTAAAGCCAATTGTTGCTCTCAAACATGGATATACCAAGAAGACTGGTGATTCGAAAATGCCATCTGGATCTAGAAGAGCCAAACCAGAAGACAATCGACGGAAGGGACACGGAGATAGAACGTATTAGCACCGTTGCCAATATAGGCTACTGATCTTCAGAACATTTCTCACCAAGTTACAACTGAGATCAGAAACATTAGCTGCAGCATACTGATTCTGAAATATATCTGTGAGTAGAACTAACCTGATCCCATTGGTTACTTGGAGGCTTTTGTAACAAAGATTGTGAAATTGGCTATTACCACTTGGCTTTGTTTTATAGAGAAATGGGAACAATCTATTACAGATTTTGTAGTGTCCTGAAAATGAAGTACCTTGGACCATCTTACACAGTTCTTGAATGATTTTTCTTGACTTGGATAGCTCCATATAATCCAAACATCAGTCTGGTAAAGATATCACATCCATGATAATCCGAACAAAACAATATCATTGATGTGAATTTTGATATGCTGTTCTAAACGATAATCCGAACCGAAAAAAGTGTTCCTTGTTTGGCGGTATCATGTTATTGGATTAATGGTTCGGAACGATTTGGAACTATATGACTAACGAGTTATCTGGTCAGATATCGGTTTGTCCAATTTCATCATCAGTTTAACCAATAACCTGATATGATATACTTAATTTACCCTTGGCTATATAAAGTAATGTTTACTCTCTTTAGGGCTGAAGGAATCCAATGCTTCTAGTTGAGTTTAGCATATTTAAAAACTGAAAACTGATTAATCGAACCCATAATTACAAAAACCAAACCAAACCGAACCATCAACACTCCTACTTGAGTTGTCTTCACTTCCTCTTAGTCATAAGCTTGTTTTTTAAACATCTGTTCCTGGATCCTTACTCTTGAAATGAATTTAACTGGTCAAAATTAAACTAATTATTTTGTTTAGCGATAAACGAAAGGAACTTTATTAAACATGATACAAAATGGTGGAATAAAATGTTTGTCTTATAGCTTGATCTAAAACCTTGCAACCAACAAGAAGTCTCACTTATATAGCCCTTTATCTTTCAGGGTACCCTTAAAAACAAGAAACTGAACACACTCATACTAAAGAAAAGAGAAATAATGTAGACCAAGCTGGAGTTTCTTCTTTTATTCTTCCAAGAATTCAATTTAGAGCTATTCTTGCTCCCTGTGATTTGTTGGAATCAAGTAGAGGTCATCTTTGCTAGCTGCAAAAACTCTACTTGTTTCAGCGGTGCGAAAATCATCTGCATTAACCTTATCAGGGAGTTTCCAGTCAAAGCAGTAGAGCAACTGAGCTAAAGGATGCCCAGTGTTAACTAAACCAAACGACATTCCTGGACACATTCTTCTTCCTGAACCGAAAGGAATGAACTGATAGTGATTTCCCATAAGATCAACAGAAATACTTTCAAATCGCTCCGGTTTGAAACATTCAGGATCTTCCCAACTTTGAGGATCTCTTCCAATTGCCCATGCATTAACCATTACTCTAGCTTTAAGAGGTACAGTATATCCATCAATCTCGGTTTGTTCTCTGCATTCTCTAGGTCCTAATAAAGGAACTGGAGGATGCATCCTTAGTGTTTCTTTGATCACTGATTTTAAGTATGGCAACTTGTCAAGATCATTTTCGTCGAAGTTTTCATTTTCTTTGAAGACTTTTCTCACTTCAGCTTGTGCCTTGGCCATAACACTTGGGTGCTTCATCAATTCTGATAGTGCCCAAATAATTGCAGTATATGAAGTTTCAGTTCCAGCAATAAACAAGTCCTGCAACAACGTATACAATAAGCATTTATTAAAAATTATTTATATATAGTATTGTCAATGTATATAACTTAAATCTATTAAAAAGAAAGTAGAAAAAGATCAATATATGATAATGACATAGGATCAAAACTTACCAGAATTACTGCTTTCATGTTGTCATTTTCGATAGGATATTGAAGCTCATTATTCTCCTTAGCCCTCAGTAAAGCATCAATCATATCTTCGCCACCAAACTCGTTATTTCCCTTTATCCCTGCTGCATGATTCTCTTTGTGCTCATTGATGATATTCTCCATAATTAGATCATACTTATGGTGCACATTCGTCAATCTAGCTTTCATGTTGCTCATATTATGAAGTAATTTCCATGAAGGGAACAAATCACCCACATCAAATCCTCCTGATAATGCTAGTATCTCCCTTATTAACATAATCAATTCATCACGATCGTTGCATATTTTTCCAAAGGCTAATCTACAAGTCATGCAACTTGTAAACCAGAGAAGCTTTTCGTTTATGTTCACTGCAGAACCTGTTGCCAAACGAATCGATGAGAGGAGCTTCGAGAGCTCATCCTTTCGGATTGTGCTAAATGACTTGAGCATCTTGTTACTCAGGAGTTCTTGTGTCAATAGTTTACGCATCTGTCTCCAGTAATCGCCATATGGGGCGAACGAAATGTCCCTGCTTTTGTAAAACACAATGTCCGAGGACATGAATCGTGGCCTAGTTGCAAAAGCGAGGTCATGAGTTTTTAGTACAGCTTTTGCTACACGTGGCGAAGATATTACAACTACAGGAACTTCTCCAAGTTGTAAATACATGAGAGGTCCATATTTTCGGGCTAAATCTCTAAGATTATGGTGTGGGAGTTTACCTTTCAAGTGATGGAGGCTGCCAATAAGGGGAAGTCTCCATGGACCTGGAGGTAACTTTTGGATTTTCGTATTCCAATTTTTCAATAGGATAAAAAGAAATGAAATGAAGAGTAGCAAAGCAATTAAGTTGAAAGGAGAAGACTGAATATCCATTTTACTAAGTAAGAAAAGGAAGGAAGGTTTTGATAGATATGATGCTTTGTTGGTAATAACTTCTATATATATATATACACAGAAGTTGAAGAATAAGCATGGGATTTTAGAACGCCAGTGGTATACCTTGTGATTTGGGCTTTACATATTTTACTTTGAAACCTTCTAGTACTTCAGTCTTATAAGAAATTCAGGAAAAAAAATCAGAAATAATCAGGTTTACAACTAGTAATTAAATAGTCATAATTCCAAAATTAACCGAAATTTTGTCACTTTTTCGCGTAAAGATAAAATATGAACAAAAACACTCTTAAAAATTCGGAAATGAATTTTTAACAATTACCAGTCCGAAAGCTAGCTAGCCCGTGCTATTTTCACAAGAAATTCTCAAATTGGTTCAGGATTAATTAAAGGATATTATATGATACGCTAATACAGTAGTTGGGGTGTACTTATTTTCACTACTTTTCTAGTGACTGTGACTTGTTGTGTGGGTTATTTTTATTTTTGGCCTAGCGTCAATACGATTGGTTATATTTGGGAAAGTAAAACACAGCATACTATATTTTATACGAATAGAAAGAAAAGACAGACACTTGGTTGAAAGCAATTTTAGCTTTACATTGTGGAAATTCCCACATATGCATTGCAAAAGTCTTATATGTACATCCATTGACCGTGAGAAGTTTTATTTTGTGTCTCATACAACTGACACTAGTTGTATGAGGCTCATTTTTTTCTCGTAAAATTGTGGACCCCAATCTTACACTTTTGAGTCCACAGAATTCGGGATCCACAAAATTGTAAGACAAAAAGTTACCTTATACAACTAGTATAAGTTGTATGAGACACAAAATAAAATTTTCCATTGACCGTTGATAATGTGAAAGTTTTGACAGCGAAATACCTCAACTTTATGAAAAAGCATTTAGTTACAGAAATTGTCATATCACTTTTTTGTTCTTGTGTAAGTTTAAATAATTGAAACATGGGTATTTGATTGAAAAGGCGAGCTACAGAATCCAAATTGAGATTGAGTTGTCATTTCACTTATTGAAGAAAATTGAGGTCTCAATCATTGAAAACACCAGTTAGTACTGTGGCCTCTTTTTGCTAACTTTCTTCTCTTTTTCTTTTTCAAATACGTACTCTTACAAATATATCATCTTTCATCTTTGTCGTAAATAAACAGATTCTTTTAAATCAAGTATCGAATGCCTTTTTCTTCTTTTTTTTTTTTGGGGGGGGAGCAAGAAATATACATAGAAACTTTCTAGAAGCAACTATATAACCACTAACTTGAACTAATACATGATTAAATGAATTATATTAAAAAGGATTATATATGTTCAAATAATGTTATTGATTCTTCGAAATAAATGTGAGCTAAATTATTAATCAATATAGGAGTGCCATATTGTTTTATAATCCCTGTTTTTTCCATTCTAAATTATTTTCTTTGATTTGAGCACCAAAAGGATGTATTTTGAACAAATGACTATGTGAATCTTTTTTACAACGTGCTGGTCAAAATCTGACCACAACGATCAGGCCGACCAACGCCCCTTTCAAACGATGAAACGAGAAGGAATAATCCCAAAGGACGATCGAGGCACACGAGGCATGAAAAAGTGTCGAGTCAAGTATACATCAGGAGACCTATGACTATAAATAGGGAAGAAAGATCTCCGAAGAGGGGGTGGACTGGGGAGGAAAACAGAACTCTCCCTTGAGCTCTCCAGCTCTCCAGTTTTCCAGTTCTCCATCTATCTCTCCCTTTATAACTTTGACAAAGAGAAGGAGGAGCGAAGCAATCCTCGGCGATTGATGCAATATGCAACATGTTCTTCTCCATCAATCAATGAGAACAATACTGAAAAGTTTCAACAAAATCATTTATCTTCATTTCTTTTTATATTTTACTTCTCATCTAGTTCATTGATCTAGAATTTATTATGTGTCACTGAGATTTACCCCATCATTTTTTTTGATTGATATTCAAAAGGTTATAATATCTTTTGAGTCGAACAATACGCCCACATACTAAACAAAACGTAAAGAAAAACAAAAGAATTGATACGCCTAACAAAAACAATTTGGAAAGATATTCAATTCTGCAACTATGTCCTGCCAGCCGAACTAATCCTACTTTCTCAGTGTTATGTTGAGTAAGAGGCAAACCCGAAAATAAAGAAGATAAAGAACACCAAATTTTAACGTGGAAAACCCTTCAAATCGAAGGTAAAAATCATGGGATCACAAAGATCCGAAAAGCTCCACTATAACAATAAGAGGGTTACAAAAGTTCTCCAAATTGGCTACACAACAAGGGTCAAACACGGAGCAACAATAGCAACAACTAATCAATTGAAGAAAGAGTATCCACAAAAATGAAGCTGCTGTCCGAGGCTCGAAATCAGATGCTACGAGCCTCCAAATCCGATCTCCACCATTCAAATCCAAGATCAAGATTTACAAACACTCAGTAAAAATTTCAGCCCGATCCAACGGTTAACGAATCGAAAAACATGATTTGAAGTTGGCTGGTCGGAATAAAAATTTGCAGCAAAACAAATACTTTTCTTCTCTTCTCTCTTGATGAAAGCTCTCTCAAAAACCACTCTTATGTGCTTAAGTCTTTCAAAGACTAGTATCAATGAGCATAGAATAATTCTCCAAGGTTGTCCTATTTGTAGATCATGAGTTGTGCTTTCTCTTAAAGCCAAAACCCACTCAAAATAGGAATCAACACCGAATCCAATTCCGAATAGGAATGGAAACCAAAAGAGAATAGGATTAGGCCATTGGGCCTTTGGCTGGACAGCATGCGCATGTGCCCAACACTCAGGAGTAGGATTTAAGTATAAAAAAATAGCTATATATATTTGCCTCAGGCCATCTCCAACCCTTGCCCCTATTTTCTCCTTCAAAATAGTGTAAACTCCAAAAATGATTAAAGTTACTCCAACCATTACTCCATTTGTTACTCCAAAAAAGAATATTTCATTTTATCATTCTTCTCTATCTTTAATACATATTATTATCTTTTATTTTCTTATTTCTATTGAAGAAATTCTATCTTTTTTTCTTTATTACATATTCATCACATATAATTTATATTCCTTTCTTATATAACCATTTAATATAAAATTATTTTATACCATAAATTTTTAAATAATATAATTTGTTAGCAAATATTATAGATTATATATATTAATGAATAATTCAAATAAAAAGTGAGATCATTGAGATACATGATAATTGAATACATATTAATTTAATATATTTTCAATTTTAATATATTTTTAATTTTCACTTTTCAGTTTTAGCAACATCTAATATTTTATATTCGCACCATTCATTTTTAATTTTGAGATGAGTATATATTTTTTATACGATTATAACTTATAATAAAATTAACTTACAATTTTACATACAAATAATAAATGCATGAAAATTAATTTATCAAAATTATACGCCAAAGTTTAGGTGTAAAATTAATATTATAAAGATATTAATAAACACAATTAGGTATATAATGAGATAAATTAAAAGAGTTAAATAAAAAAAATAAAGTAATAGAAAATAGTAATGGAGGGGACGAATAGTGTCAATCCAAATCGGAGTGACACTATTCATCCCCATTTTGCAGCCAAAAATGGAGGAGCATTAACCAAATTTCTTCAAAAACTGACTGCATTTGTCAAAATGCAATAGCGTTGGAGATGGCCTTATATACAAGACAGTTCAGAAAATAATCCTTTCATCTATTGGGGCTTTTGGTTTCCACAAAAAAGAGCATAAGATGTTGTGGACGCGCGTACATGCACCTTGTTTCAATTGGTGTTACCTGTGTATCGCTTCGTAATTTTTTTTCCGTTAATACTTGATATATAAATAATAAAGAAAATTAAAATAATTGGATATAAATATATAAAATAATATACGCTTAT